>NC_053417.1:17002705-17302705 GCF_016859285.1 Xiphias gladius | reverse complement strand
CAACACAAGAACATTATATTGACATTATTTTCTAAGTGACACAAAATGTAGACAAATATAACTGGCAATATGACTTTTTAACTCGTAGTTTCACATTGTACAAATGGAGCATGGACATATGCTATTTCCAGTTATCATCTTTGTTAAGATTAGGAAATTGTGCCCAACCTGGAAAATGGGTTTGAAAAAATGGGTCTTTTTTTTTTTTTTTAAATCTTGCAGTGGATGAAGTATTTCAACATCTAGATTTCTATACATGTCTCTGAGGATTCTGGAAATACTTTCTGAGCAGTGGTAATAGTTAGAGTAAAATTGCCTTCTGGGTTTTTCCAAAGATCACAGGGAATTTATTGTCCAGGAAAACAACAACAACAACAGAAGAAGAGACTGATCCTTAATTTCTCAATCCCAACAATGAATAATTTAAAATTTAGAACGAGAACAGACTTGCTATGAGGTTCATAATGAAATGACTGACGGCGGAGGAAAGTGTCATCCCCACCACTGCTATATAATCTAAATTAGAGCTGAATTGATTACTCAATTAATGATTTGTTTCAGTCATTTTTCAACCAAAAAAGGCCAAACGTGATGGTTTGAGTTGTTTTTTTTTTTTTTCAAACACGTGAGGAGTTCTAGCTTTTCTTTGTTATATACATATGTCAGCAGATGAAGTATTCTGGGATTTTGGACTGCTGGTTGAGGAAAACCAGCAATCTGAATAAATTGCCTTGCCCTCTGGGAGTTTATGATGTGCATTCACTTTTTATTTTTTTATTTTTTGAGGAAATGATCAACAGATTAATTGATACTGAAAATAGTCAGTAGTTGCAGCCCTGGTCTAGACTGTTGTGTGACATTACAGGAGTGTTGAGGGATGAGTGTCAGTCTTATTCTGTTAAGCCTCTCTGAACAGTTGCTTATAGTGATTAGATTAGCAGGCAATGAATCAATTTTCTCCTCAGTGGAAATAATTGCAGAGAAAACCACAAGGAGGGATATGACTGTTTTACCGTGGCCGGACATGAATACTGGAGAAAAACAAAATGAAGAAATTGTTCTCTCAAGATTGAATATTTGTGTTCATGTAAATATATTCTGTTCTAGTGTCTGGCATTAAACATTTTCCGATTAAATTGAACCAACAATCTAATCCTTAAAAGCTGTGAAAATAATTTTTTATTTTATTTTCATGTGCCCATCTTTCCAGTGTATACAGACTACAATCAATGATTCACTGATACCAGATAAGATGGACTGGCTTATGCAAAGCTAGAGATGTCAGTCTTTTGTCTTAATAATCTGTATATTATCCATGTCATGTTAAAGGGTCGGTTGACAGATGACAACTCACCACCTATTCCTAACTCACGCCCTCTGTGGTATCTCGGCATGCAGATAGTTTAGGTTTAATCCAGGTTTTGAGAGATCCATCAGTCAGATTTCTGCCATCACCCTAATACACTTTTTTTCAGTAAAGTAGTTTTAGTAAAATGTTTGACAGTGGAAGTATGGGGTGAAAAAAGAGAGAAACGACTAGATTCCACTAGAAGTGAGTGAGAATTTTTTTTTATTTTTTATGATTTGGGTGAAATGACCCTTAACTTTTCTCTTTATGCAATGATATGAAGCCCTGAATTAAAATGTAAAAGTGTAAAAATGAATATAAAGATTTATACTTAACATTTCAGCAAAAAAAAAAGTTATTTCTTTTCAGATTCCAGTTTAATTATTTAACTCGCAGTGTTATTTCTTTAATGTATTCAGTTACATTTTTGACTTCTGACAGCCTTTCACGACATTTTGTCAGGTTTTGGGCTCCATACAGTACAACGAAGGCTAAAGTGATGACCACCTCCCCATGTTTCTAAATAATTCATTCATGAACAAAATAGTTTTGTTGTACTCGATTATTTTACTTTAAGACTAACTGCATTCAAATGTGAAAATGCCTCCAGATCTTCACGACCAGATAAAATGATTTATTCTGACACAGTTCATTTTTCTAGCAGGTCGTCTGTGTCGTGCAAAAGCGGTCGCCTACAGCTGTGAAGCAGAGAGCACTTAATCTTCGTGCACTTGAAGTAAACACCTGTGATTGGTCATACAGTTTAACTGTTGATAGGAGGCACTTGATTGGATGCAGCAGATTAGGCACTCGAGACACGAAGCACCAATATTGCACCCAATCAAGTTTAATTAACGTTGGAAGTCAAAGTTATGATCCCGATTATTCTGACTTATTGTGCAGCCCTACATTGTCCATCTGCTGTTTCAGATTTGATTGTACAGGCCAAGTCTGGCACGGGAAAGACGTGCGTGTTCTGCACTATCGCCCTGGACTCTCTGGTCCTGGAGAATCCTGCAACTCAGGTGAGTGGATCTGCTCCACAGTAGAGATCAAGATGATTAGTGGAATATTGAGAAATGTTTCTTTCCCACTGTATATGTTTGACTCTATATATGAATGTGTGTATTCCTTTGGGAGGTGGGGATGGATGAATGCAGGTTTAGCTGGAGTTTAAGATCCACAATTGCTATTCTGTTTTTAACTACCTCACTTTTTATAATTGCAGATAGGTAATAAATTATAAGCCTTTAGGTAACTGCAAATTGCTAAAGAGAAAAGTCCTCAGAGGGGTAAACAAAAGTTTTATTTTGTAGTATACCACTCTGCCCATTTTTTACCAACAACAGATGGTCATGAGTTGTAATCACTTTGGTTTTGGGGGGTCTTAATCTGATGAGTTTAAGCTGCTCAGTGTAACAAGTATGGATGAAAAAGGACAGTTATTGACAAAGGAGACGTACGCCTGGTGTTGTCGATGATCTGGCTGCATTCAAATGCAATGTAATCTTATCAGCTGTGGGGTCTTACTCAGTGGGAACCTACCAGCACCTGTCTGTCTTTAATCTGCTTCCAGTCAAATGTAAGTGGTTGCTGACATCTAACTTTGTTCACAAACAACCCGTCTTTCCCCCTCCTGCAGGCTCTTGTGTTGGCGCCTACACGTGAGATAGCGGTGCAGATCCACTCAGTATTGATGGCCATAGGCTGTGCCATGGAGGGCCTGGAGTGCCATGTTTTTATCGGGGGCAGGCCTGTGAGTCAGGACAAACCCCATCTGAAGAAGTGCCATGTGGCTGTGGGCTCACCTGGTAAGAGGCCAGTGGAATATTAAGAGAGGCATAACCGCCATGCTGTTATTTGTGTTTTGTAACCGTGTTTCTGGTTATTAACACAGGTCGTATCAAGCAGCTTATCGAGCTGGGCATGTTGTCCACTGCCAGCATCAGACTGTTTGTTCTGGATGAGGCAGACAAGCTGCTGGAGGAGGGCAGCTTCCAGGAACAGATAAAGTGAGATGGACAGAACCGTCTATAATCATACTCATGTTAAATGATATGGCAGCAGGCTGGTGTATCGAGTATAAGTCACTATTTAACCAGAGTACTTAGACTTAAGCCTCTTATAACAAATTAGCATGAATGAAATACTGCGTAATACAGTTATGCACATTTTCATACCCACACGTGCTGAAACTCTCCCCTGCTTGTCACTCCTCTTCAGCTGGATCTTCTCCTCTCTGCCTGTGAACAAACAGATGCTTGCGCTCTCTGCCACCTACCCAGAATCCCTCGCGCAGCACCTTACCCGCTACATGAGAGAGCCCACCTTTGTTAGACTCAATCCCAGTGACATGGGCCTCAAAGGTAAGACCCCTTTTTCATGGTCAGTATTGCTGCTATCACTGCCGCATAAAGCCGAGACAAAAACCTAATTTGTAGGGTGAAAGTGTTACTTTGTATGAGGCCAATTACCTGACCCATCAACTATGTCTAGTTTACATCTGCAAACTGTTCATTGCCAACAATTAACTATGGTCCTGGGTAAGAGAGACTCCTCAAAATAAGTTTCCTTTTTTTTTCCTTGTGTACAAAATGAATGCTGGAAAAAGACTTCTTAGATAAAGAAAACGGGCCTTGATATTCATAGATGTCAGGTGCTGTGTATACTCATAGTTATACTTGAATTAATATTCTCTGTATGTTGTCCTTGGGTAACACCCCCCCCCCCCTGCCCCGCCAGGTCTGAAGCAGTATTACAAGCTGGTGCAGTCACATCCGTTACCTCACAAGGTTTTCGAGGAGAAGGTGCAGCACTTACTAGAGCTGTTCAGTAAAATCCCATTCAACCAGGCCCTAGTGTTTTCCAACCTACACACAAGGTAAAGCAATATTTTACTGCCCAGCCTCCTCTTCATAGGTGCTGCTGAGTGTGTATATCTGGAAATTGATGGTTGGGTCTTGGAGAAAACGGTTTAATGAAATGATGCTGGATTTGCTCCCGCAGGGCGCAGCACCTGGCCGACATCCTCTCCTCCAAAGGCTTACCTGCTGTTTGTATCTCAGGTGAGGTGGGCTGTGAAAACACTCGAGCCCTGTATTATTTTAAATTAAATGGGAGATATTTGATACTTTTCTGTCCTGTGTTAAACTGTAAATTGGCTACTACTTTTTTTTTTTCTCCTTTCTTTCTTTAAACTGTTAGAAAGGCACTGCTTTCGGGTCATGTTTCTTATCATAAGCCATTGTCATTATTTTTGACATCTCAGACTTAAAAATGTTTTTGTTTAAGAGAATAATTGATTTCAAATAATCTTGAAGCCATCATTGATGTGAATTAGTTACGGCTGCAACTATTATTTTCATTATCGATTTAATCTGAAAATTATTTTCTTGATTTTAATAGTGGGGAAAATATTGTCATAAAAATGTCCATCGCAGTTTCCTTAAGCTCAGTGTGATTTGGTCAAATTACTTGTTTTGTCTGAAACTGCAACCCCTAAATATACTAAGTTAATTATCACATAAGACAAAGAAAATCAGCAAACTCTCACATTTGAGAAGCTGGAACCACAGAATGTTTGGCATTTTTCCTGGGAAGAAACAAAGTAATTTCATTACCAAAAAACTTGATTTTGATTCGCTGATATTTTACTGGCGATCTACCTGATTGTTTCAGCTCTAGAATTTGTCTTTGTCAATTTTTCCCTTCTGTGAAAGAGAGAGCAAGCGTAGGCTTTGTATCATTGGCTGTCTTAGCAGAGTTGAATTCACTTGATCTGATTGAATGTGACGGTGTGTGACGACCGGTACAGGTGGTCTGAGTCAGGACCAGAGACTGGAGGCGATGTCAAAACTGAAGCAGTACCAATGCAGGGTGCTCATCTCCACTGACCTGGTGAGAGACACACATCTTTCATTGCACTGGTTTCCATCTGTCACCCATCACTTGCCTTCTTGTCTGTACGTATCTCCTACAAATGTTACACCAGCCTCGGTGGCTTGGGTTGATCAGCTTCTGTGCTTTTAATCCTGGTTGTTTTCTCTCTCTCTTTCTCCTTTTCTCCTCGTCAGACCTCCAGAGGCATAGATGCAGAGAAGGTCAACTTGGTGATAAACCTGGACGTACCGCAGGACTGGGAAACCTACATGCACAGAATTGGGCGGGCGGGACGCTTCGGTTAGTCTGCGGCAGTAGAAATCGGAGGCCGCCGCAAGCAGTGTTGTTTTTGATATTCAGCATTTTCACCTTTTCCACATTGCCCAGGCAGGCAGCCCAGGTGGCTGATGACACTGCAGGCGGACAGATTGTCTGTAGAGAAGTTGCATCTTTTATTGCAGAGTCTGTCCTCAGTTTTGATCACATTTTGGGGGAGAGACATGTTGTTTTCAGGTTCACCCTCTTGCTTGACTCCAAACCCAAACTAAAATAGCTTCAGGGTGATTATTACTTACAGTTAAAAAAAGAGAAGAGAGACTGCTTCGTTGTGCCGCATTCATTCATCCTTATTCAGTAGGTAGATTTTTGAAAAGAGCATATTTTTTCATTTTCAAAATTTTCTTAAAATTGCCAAGTTTAAAAAAAACCCCCCAAACTATCATATACCAACAGACAAGTTGCCAGTTCAGTGTTGCAGTCTGTGATGAAATCAGTTTCTCTCCTGGTATGTTGCTCTGAATTAGACTTGATTTGCTTGACCACTTGCCTTCTCTCTCTGACTGTGTTAAACACCATTTTGAAGATTAGCTCTAGTCTCTGAAGTATTGTTTGACCCACCTCGCAAGGTCAATAGCTTCCTAATCATGTGCATTTGATTATAATTATCTTGACTTGACTTGTGTGTTGTCTCGAAAACGGAAGGTAAGTCAATCTTGGCTCGCGCACAGTGTTCGTGCGCTCACAAACCCTCTTTTATCCCTTCCTGTTATGTGAATGGGTTCTCATTAGGATTACATCTTGTTTGTAGGCACTCAGGGGCTGGCTGTGACCTACTGTTGCCATGGTGAGGAGGAGAACAAGATGATGGCCATTGCTCAAAAGTGCGGCCTGAATTTGTCCGCATTGCCATGTAAGTCCCGTCCACATTTCTTTTGAGGAGTTTCACATGCAGCACGTATCTCTTTCCCCTTCTTTAAAAAAAAAAAAAAAAAAGCCTTTAGTTTAATGTTAATGTGGGGAAATTAGTTCCGGTCTCATCTGTCTTCTGTCCTTTTAGCCACCATAGAGCCTGGGCTGATGGACGAGCCATGTGACTGGGATGTGTGCACTGAGGCTTCAGCTCCAGGCTCCTTATCCCAGCTCGTCTCCAGGACGGAGAAGAAGCGGCGCTCCAAGGCCGACGTGCCTGCAGCTGCCTCCATCACAGACCAAGCTGTCGAGCACAGTGGACCGACAAAGCGGGAGAAGACCCCTCCGACACCTGGGAGAGAAGCACAGAGCGAAGGGAATGCTAGAAAAGCATCTCCTGCTAGTCCTGCTCAGTCGGTGCAGACTCGAAAACAGCTGCAAGACGCTCTACCGAAGATCCCTCCTCTCAGCTCGTTCAAGAGTTGCGGGTCCAGGTTTATGACTTTTGAGGAAGCTGAGCGGGACTTCCACAGCTTCATTACCACAGGTTTGGGGAGATCAGTGGAGGTCATCAGGGAGTTCAGAGGTCAAGACGACGACGCCGAAGCATGATGATGATGATGATGATGATGATGATGATGATGATGATGATGATGATGATGATGATGATGATGATGATGATGATGATGATGATGATGATGATGATGATGATGATGATGATGATGATGATGATGATGATGATGATGATGATGATGATGATGATGATGATGATGATGATGATGATGATGATGATGATGATGATGATGATGATGATGATGATGATGATGATGATGATGATGATGATGATGATGATGATGATGATGATGATGATGATGATGATGATGATGATGATGATGATGATGATGATGATGATGATGATGATGATGATGATGATGATGATGATGATGATGATGATGATGATGATGATGATGATGATGATGATGATGATGATGATGATGATGATGATGATGATGATGATGATGATGATGATGATGATGATGATGATGATGATGATGATGATGATGATGATGATGATGATGATGATGATGATGATGATGATGATGATGATGATGATGATGATGATGATGATGATGATGATGATGATGATGATGATGATGATGATGATGATGATGATGATGATGATGATGATGATGATGATGATGATGATGATGATGATGATGATGACGATGATGATGATGATGATGATGAAGGAAAGGAGTGGAGCACTGAAATTTATTGGAGAGCCTGCTACAAAGCCTGGAAGGATTACTACGCCTCCTTGTCTCCTTTTCAAGAGCAAGGTTACCAAAGCTACTACAGCGTGGCTCACAACTGGATGGCGGCTTATCGTATGAATGCTGTCTACATGGAGGAACTCATGAAATACTGACTTGTCTATACCAATATCGGGATTTCTAATTCTGCTGTTTCCTTGTGGGGTAATGTGTGCGCACAGTGACGTCTAACATTTCCCTTTATTAAAAAAAAAAAAAATTGGGAGTGCAGGACTTGTACACGTTTTTGCACTTCTGGTCGAACACACTGCTTAAATTTTGAGTGCGTATTTTTCCCCAAATCCGTGCCATGTACTGTGTGTCACAATTACTTTTCTAATAAATGACCAGCATGTATTCCAAACCCCTTTTTTCTCTTCTGGCTCTACACATTCACAAGCTACCACACTACCTTGATTTGTTGTTTTTTTCCCCAATATGAATACATTAGACACAGCGTTGAGGTGAAAAAGATCATTATGTTCAAATTCTTGATCTAACCTGGTGTTTATAGAGGAAGGTGAAGAGGAGGGGGGGGGGGGGGGTCGGTCGTGTGCAATCTCTTCAGCAAGTTCAGACAACTCCACATGCTCCTGATTACAGGCTAATCAACCGCTACCTACCATTCACCCAATCACTGCTGGGCAACACAAAGGTCAAACACCCTTGAATAAATTCATTTAAACCAGAGGCCGCTTTCAAATGGTTTTTTTTTTTTATGTGACCAATTTAAATCATCATTATGCAGCGGAGATGGACGTTCTTTCAAGCTCGCTCGCTCGCTCCGAGCCGCAGCGCACTGATGTGGACCATAACCACGTGCAGGTTTGAATGGGACGTGTGAGGGAGCGATCTCAGGTCTAAAGGCTTGATGAGGGGGAGATGATGGATGTCCCCCCACTCCGGAACGAAACCACCGCGCGCTATGAGACTCGCGTGGCCACCTTGTTTCTCCTGTTCAACTGCACGGTGCTAACCGTGACGTTAGTCCTGGGTTTACCCGGGAACCTGTGGGTGTGTTGGGTGGTCTTCAGAACCAAGAGCCTGCAGACCTGCAATAACGCGCTGCTGGTCAGCTTGGCTGCCAGTGACCTCCTGAAGTGCTCCGTGGACACGCCGCTGCTGCTGCTCGTCGCTCTCCTGCGCTACGGGAAGGGCAGCCGGTCGTCGGCGTCGGCGTCGGCGTGCACCCTGCAGCAGTTCACCTTTGCCCTGTGCAGCTGTGTACAGCTGCTCACGCTGGTCAGCATCAGCGTGGAGCGCTTCCAGGCCATCGCCTTCCCTTTCGAGACCGAGAGGAGGAAGGCGAGGGTCCGCCTCTGGATCCTGTCCATCTGGGCTTGCGGCCTCGTTTTGGCTGTAATCTCTCTGATTCTCCCCGAGAAAGCGCTTTTTCACATGCGCTGTCGTTCGCGCATCGGGGGGCGCGGCGAGGAGCCTCTTCAGTATCCGGATCCGTTCGGACACTACGTGCTGGTGCCGCTGTGGGGACTGTCCCTGACTTTGATCGTTACCCACTACATGCGGATTTTCAAAGTCGTGCGGCGGCACCGAAAGAAAGTGTTCAACCGGGGAGTCCAGCTGAGGCCGACGGTGTCGGAGCACGCCTGGGGCCGGCTGAGTGACCCCGCCTCGGCGCCGCGGACAGCTCCACGGGGCCCCTTCAAATCTCTGCCCCCCGTGGTCTCCGGCAGCCCGCTGCCGCCGCGCCGAACGGTGCTCCTGGCGGACGAGGCCGGCTCTCCGGGCGCCCCGAGACCTCCGGAGATCGTCGGGGCAGTCTGTCTTCTGACGCCCGGGGCCAGGGAGCGGGGCAAGAAACAGATGGAGGGGAAACTGGCTCAGCGTTTTGGGTACATTATCATTGCGTTCACGCTGTTCTGGGTGCCCATGGTGGTTCTTTTGCTAGTGAATGTCATCTCTTGGCAGGACACTGACAGAGTGAGTGTAGCAGTTTTCTTCTTCTTCTTTTTATGGTTCACACAATACTTCAATATCTGAAAAACAGAAAGCCTGTACACTGCAGCGCAGACCTGCAATACACACATAGTAATTCCTGGGGTTTATCTAACTTTTTAACCTCCAAAACTGGTGTGCACAATATTAGAAATACCTTTCAAAATAACAAACAACTGGACCACAACATCCCGCAACAAGCAAACTAAATACAGTGCTACTGCGTTGCCCGGCTGTATCTCTGACCCCGGTCCCTCAGTACAAATTGCAATACTGCATCATAGTAGAAGCTATGATAAACCGATAAATCAACGGCAATTTTGAGCACCAATTATGTAATTTATCAAGAAAAAGTGAAAATGATTAGCTGCGTTTCTTTTTAATTTTTATCCTTGCAAATCAGATCTTTTGTGGTTTAGGACTGTTGGTCGGACAAAACGAGCAATCTGCAGATGTCACCTAAACTGGAATGGTATTGTGTGTCCTTTCACCACCCTGAGCTCTCTGCTGTGTCCCCCGCAGTTGCTGACGGAGCTGGAGACATCAGCCATGGTGCTGACCTGTATGCAGGCTGCAGTGGATCCTCTCATCTACACTTTAGTCACCCGACAGTTTCGCTCTGAACTCAGCAAGATCCTCTCCTCCATCCCAGGATGTCCACTAAAACCGAGAGCCTGAAGGTTCAATTCTTTGCTATCAACATTTGGGTCACATGGACTGCATTAAAAATACTACTTCAGTTCAATAAACACAAGCCACTGCCTCGCGTTTATGCACACACACACACACACACACACACACAGTGATTCAGAGGCAGGTGAAGAAGAGAGCCCACAGATTTTGTATTTGTGGCAGATATAGATGTTTTATCAGGCGTTTCACAGTCGGGACACAAGACAAGGTCATACATAATATCCAACACCTGACAAGATACGCACAGCAGTAGTCTCAACAACGACAGGTGGCATAGGAGGGCAAAGCAAAGAGTGAGAAGAAAATTGAGTCAGCCCAGGAAAAAAGACAATCAAAGGAGGGTACATAACAGAGAAATAGAGACAAACACAATCAAACACAAGACCTCTGTTTTTGTAAATAAAAATGCAATCCTTTTGACACTTTGAGCAGAAATATGCTTACATAATAATTCAAACTGTGTCATTTGGAAAGTGCAGCTGACACAAAACAACCTGCCTTGAAACAGGGAAGCAGGAAAGAAATCACGTTCAATCACTGTCCTAGCAACAAAAAATACAGGGAACCTCACTTCTGCCGTTGCCTATGTCATATCCCTGTTGTAGTTTTCCATAGATTCTAAATGTGGGACTTGATGCTGTGAATATGAAGTCAATGTCTTTACCCCAGTTTTAGAATTACAATGAAGCAGCTCTGACTGTCTGTGCTTGTCTTTTTTACTCCGGGTAAATTTGCGCACAGTTTGACTAAACACTAACACTGGATCTAGGCAGCTGTTGTCACTGTGTACAGCACTAAATCACCAGCCGTAGTACTAGGTCACTGGTAGGAATAGCCTATCGGAGGTAAAACACATCCGGTTCAAACTCAGTAGAATATTTTTGGCTTTCTTCGGGTCGACATTGACCCCGGGATCAGAGGTGTCTGATGGACCTTTGGGCCTTGTGTAGTGATGCACTGATATGGTACCAAATGCTTTATATTTCCTCCCATATGGGCTGATATGATGATGATATGCGTAATTGTGAGTCTTAGTACAAATGCATTTGTAAAACTGGTTAAGCTTTTCAGATATCACTATCTTAAGGTAATTAAATACTTTTTCTTTAAAAAGACCATGATACATGTTGCTGCTAGTTTGACAGTTGTTTCAAATACAGTATACTTCTACAGGAAAAAAAAAACATCAGCTACATATGGGCAGACATCATATTAGACCAATTCCAGTATTGCTTTTGAAATATGCACTTGGCTGATGGACAGGACGCTTATATATTGGTGTATCTCTATCCCTGTCTGTGTGCTCTTGATCAACATTGTATTTCATCTATGTGGAGCAGAAGTGGATGCTTAGTCTGCTGTGACTGAAGCCGTTCTTCCCTGTTTTGGTGAAAGCCCAGCAGTGGTTTCATCCAGCTGAACAAAGACAGACCTAACTGTCTCTGGATCCGTTGGACTCGGAATGACATTCGAGATGAAAAAGGCCGACAGAGCGGCATCGGCCAGGAGGTTAGCAGAGCTAAAAGGTCACTGTCCATAGTTACAAAGGTCAACTTTGATGGGATTTGATGATAGGTAAAAGTTACAGGGTGGGTCTGTGAGTTGAGAGAACAGATAGGTGACAGAGATCTGTGGATGGCTCATCCAGTGTCCTCCGAGTCTCTGTGGTCACCGTTACAACAGTATTTCCTGCTTTAAGTTCTCCAGAAGGTAAAGTAAATAAAATCCTTTGAAACACCAAGGAGGACAAAAAGTACAAACACCAAGTTTCCTAACCACATAGAGTACACATACTCAACAGCTTTGAAAAATGCCCGCCGAGTTTGGGGAAGAAAAAACGTTGACAGCGATTAGGCTACTGAAAGCATACTGTTGTTCATACAGGAGGGAGGGATACAACGGGACAACACCGAGAGAGAGAGAGAGAGAGAGAGAGAAAATGCAGGGAGAGGAGCGGGAGGAAGAGAGAAAGACAGAGTGAGGGAAAGAGAGAGAGAGACAGAGAGAGAACGAGAGGACAGCTTCACTGGTTCTGCCAAACGATGGTCAAATATTACAAAATATTCTATTAACAATATTCACAAAGAACCTGGGCTCAGGACAGATTTATGTCGGAAATTCTAAATAAATGCCTTGTGCTTTTAATTGTGGTTTGAATCAAAATGGTTTTTTTTTCTTTGTTAGAGAATTGTGTTATTTGAGGTCTGTGGGGCTGTAAGCCAAAAGGGGAAAAGAATGGGGGGGGGTGGTGGTCCAGAAAACTATAAAAACCAATAAATCTCTTTTTACTGCAGCAAAACAGGCACATATCGTGTAAAAGGCTTGTAACTTAGAATTTCAGACAGAAATATGTGCAATGAGCCCTTCAGAGTGGCAGCTAGTCAAATATACCATATACTGAGCCATAGAGACTTCCAGAAGAATTGAAACACAAGTTTTCAATCAACTGAGACAAACACAATCATTCACACAGACACACACACACACACAGACACACACACCTCCTATCCAAATGTCACAAAACCTCTATCTAGCAAAAAGTCACATACACTCATTCACAAATAGGAAACTCATTGGTAACGCCATCACAGACACACCTATTTCATTTTTTAAATGAATTTTCACTTGAGTGGAATAATATTGGGTCCGAAAAGGAAAGGTGGCATATTTATCTATCGACAAGTAAGTGGACCAGAATGATACAAAACGAAAGGGCAGGGTTAAATCAGTGGGAAAAAAGTTTTGATTATGTGTTGTTTTTTTCTTTCCCTTTGAGTTTTCTTCCTTTTACTTTACGTCTTTTGTAAAAAAAAAAAAAAAAAGATCTTAAGAGTCAAACTGAAGCGAAAATCATAAAAAGGTGCTTTGTGCACAGTGACGCATGACTTACTCTGCGAACTCATCTCCGACACCTCGGAGGCACGCTCTCACTCACCTCCTCATCTAAAAACACTCCCTTACACGCATTCTATCACTCTTTCACCCACACACACTCGCATACGCACACACATGCATGCCAACCACTAACATGAATATACTGTATCTAAAAGCCATCCTCCGCCTATACAGGGAGTCCATGTCGTTACAGTACATGACCAGCAGAGGGCAGGCTCCACCACGGCTAGACTAGGACTCTGCATGCTTCGTCCTCCATCATTCCCAGTCCTCCTCTGTCCCTCAGTCTGTCTCGATGAGTCATTATCTGTCTTTCTGTGTGACGTGTCGGCACTCTAGTCTTCACAGTGCGGACACCTTCACAACGTTCTGGTGGGCGGGGCCCGCTGGCAGGTGGGCATCGCCCTCAGGGGTCGTCACCGGCGGCGTGGGAATGCTGATGATTGCTGTGGTGATCTGGCTGCTCTGGCAGTTCAGGGGTGCTGGTTCGTCTACGCGCATGTTCAGACTGGAGCGGCTATAGGGAAGGAAGAAAGAAAATCAAGGTTTAGGATAGTCCTATATACTCTGAAATATTTCACTAAAAGTTAGCCTTGGCCTTTGGGGAGGTGGGTTCGTGAGTTAAGGTTCGTGTCCCACGCCAATTGTGGTTCAGGAAAAGTGAATGAGAGCCCCTCCTCTCTCCTTCGATCTCCTTTGCGGTCCCCATAATCGAGACGGTTAATCCCCTTAGACCCTGTGCAAACTGAACGAACCCCAGAAAATCTGCTGTTTAAATTAAATCACCAGGTGGAGTTTTACAAGTGTTCAAAGCTCAGCACTAAAAACAGACAGCCACCAGGGCTGCAGTGTGAGAAGGTGAACATTACCATTCTCACCATATGAGTCAGTATAATATTAATGGGATGCTTGTGGTGCCAAATGCACTGAGCATCGCTGCAGCTCTACACAGCTTTCAGCTGCTCATAAAGTGGCTTTTGAGCCTTTTTTTTTTTTTTTTTTTTTTTTGCAAACAACAGAGTGAAAGTAAACAGTGGCGGGTGAAGAAATCTGAGCGCCTTCCATATTAAACATGTTTTCCTCTGGAGTTGGCGGACCAAACCAGCAGTGAAAGGTGAATAAATATTTGGCATACATTTGTCAAATGACCAGAAAAGCAACTCCAATGGGAAGCTCATGTTGCTCTGTTTCTTCTGGGTGTGTAAGTAGGCAGTTGTTTGCAAACAGGGTAACTATGAACACTTCAGAAGCTGTTGATGGAAAGTATTATGGCTGTTTTACTCAGATTCACAGATAACTAAAAATAAGAGAATCGTTCGGTTAACGTTGCCGGGGACATTCTGACAGTAAATTGGCAGCTTGTTGTCATTAGTGACATGGTGGCTAATTAGGCTAATTGAAGCTGGTGGTAGAAAGCTTTTATTGCTAGCCAGTAGCCATTAGTTCTATCTGGTTAGAAGGTACGTGCTAAGATGTTGCACTACAGTACAGACTATGAAAGGATAGGATGTTTCCTTCACCTTTGTCTGAATACAAATGCTACTTAAGAAATCTGAGAAACAAATTTGTCACAAAACGCATTGTAATTTATCGAATATCCCATTCAGATTCCAAAATATCTTTTTACCACGAGTGTATTTACCAAGAGTGTCACTGAATTCAGAGCCATCACAGAACACAAACTGAAGGATTATTAGTCCTTCTGCCCCGTCCTTTGGGAATCCTGATCATACCTGGTGCTGAGGGGCTGGATGTGGATGGTGCTGAGCTCCTGCAAACCTTGTTGGTGTGTGTGCGTGTGCGTCAAAGGCTGCATGTGTGCTGGGGCACTGGCATTCGGTAAAGGGGTGTGGTGCTTCTTGCTTCGGCGGGTGCAGCATGTGCCCGTCACGCCGTCTTGGCTGGAGAGGGAGGGGCTTCGAGATGGGTAATTTTGCAGGCTCGCCTCCAGGTAGCTCTGCTGGTAATACTGCTCATCCACAAACTCATGGTTCTGCAAACAAAGTCAAAGAGAACGAGACCGGCAAACGGAAAAAGACAAAGAGTCATAAAAAAGATGTGACATTTACAACATTTATATTAATGACTATGTACTGTGTATGGCTTGGTATAGTCATTTTCTGCTTGATAGCCTGGGTCAATAACTTCTCTGACAATGTCTGATTATTTTTTATATAGGTGCACGTGTCTGTGTGTGTGTGTGTGTATGTGTGTGTATGTGTGTGAGTATACGCAAGCACACATTGGAAACATATTTTTAGTGTTTTGTAGCTTAGCTCAGGCTCAATTCTGCAAAAGTCCGAGTTCCTTAAATCAGTATATATGAATAAAGTGGAGCATTTAGCAGCTAAAGAGCCAGATGACTCTCTCAGGAGTTGGTGGAGAGCAAAACAGCTAAAAGAGGAATGAATATCGGACTTAAATTCAAATCAGGTGGACACAAACGCAACACAAAACTCTAAACGAATTAATGTCAGTGTTGTGTTTACAGCTCATTTTGAGGGTCAAAAAATTATTATTTGCTGTTTTAACTTACATCCATACTGGACTTCTTCTGGTCCATTTCCATGCATATGTACAGTGAAGAGTGCGAGTTTGGGTGTGTGCGTGTGCACCAGCGCATGTTAGATTCTTTCACTTTTCGCCATGCGCTGAGTTGTGCCAGGCTGAAACAGACAGTGCGTCCGAATCACATACAGGCAGGTTAGCGTGTGTCATAAGGGGAGTGCCGTGTACCGGACATCACACTACGGTGAGCTGCACTTGCCCACGCACATACAAATACTGTAGATCTATACTCATCATGCCTGGCTGTCAGTTACTTTCACCTAATGATATACAGCCAGAGAGAGATGTATGGTTGACTGCACAATTTGTAATTTTATCCTGATATTAAATTAAGATTCTAAAATCTGCGCGACTGAAAACTATGTGTGATACTGGAAAAAACAAATGTGTTTGTGTGTGTGTGTGTGTGTGTGTGTGTGTGTGTTCGCACTCACAGTGGTTTTCTCCAGACAGTGCAGCAGGTGGTGGTGCTGGCTCTCCAATAGAGAGGTAGACTTACTTAATCGCTGCTCCTCCTCAGTGGAACTCTGTAACACACACACACACACACACACACACACACACACACACACACACACACACACACACACACACACACACACACACACACACACACACACACACACACACACACACAATTAGTTCTACATTTCCTTTTAGGAAGGCACTAATCAGATGTGGGAGGTGTGCGGCCGACAGCTGTCTCAGTACCTGATCTGAAAGGTTCATCTTGTATGGAAGTTGCTTCAGTTGGAGAGGGAGACAAAAGCAGAACAAACAGGTAGAGTTTTACTGGGGTTCACAGTTCAGCGCTGAGAACAGACAGCCGCCAGGGCCACGGTCATG
Organism: Xiphias gladius; assembly: GCF_016859285.1. NCBI lineage: Eukaryota > Metazoa > Chordata > Actinopteri > Istiophoriformes > Xiphiidae > Xiphias > Xiphias gladius. The sequence goes on along the minus strand of NC_053417.1, from coordinate 17,286,019 downwards.
CCAGTCAGACACAGGGAGCATTACTATTCTTACCCTGAGAGGCGTGTCTGCTAACATCAGTGGAGCCAGTGAATTGATCTGTGCTGGAAGGTAGACTTCTAGCACAACTCCCTCCAAATTGATATACAGTATATACAATCGTGACATTTTGCCTCCATCTCTGCTATCGCAAAGGCTGGTCAAAGACAACTCGCTAATGACTTGTTTTCCATATTCTTATTGTGTATGAGGTGGCCTGTTTACATGTTTATTTGTGCGTGTATTTGTGTGTGAACAAGAGGGTGTTATTTCTACTCCTGTGGTGGTTTTGATACGAAACTCATTTCCAGGCAGTGGTGAGGTGAGTCTGAAAATAAGTGGATTATGGACTGTCGTGGATCCTCTAAGAAATTATAGAAACCAGCTAAAATAACTAAAACAACATTTGATTAACAATACTCGGCAGTTCATTTGCTTATATTTATATATATACATACATATGTTTATATTGTTTTATTAGGCCAATAAATCCTTTTACTGCCAGGCCTTGAGGAAGAGTTAAAGCTTATAAAAACATTTCCTTTTAACATAAATCTTATAAGGCTTTTAACATTCTCTTTTCTGCTTGCTTTAAGTTCACTGGTACAGATGCCTTTTTATTTAGAAGAATATTTGCTAACAGGATTTGAAATTTAATATCCTTATACATCTAACATCGAAGTAGGGTATTTAGAGGAGCTAGTGCACGGAAAACTCAGATTACTCTGCATTATTGTGATAAATATTGGCCACAATAGCTTTAGCTTCAGCCTGGGAAGACGTCTCTTCGGTATATTGCCGAGTGCCATCATCGTTGCTGTCAGAAGTTCAGCAGTGTTTCATATATACAGACTTTCCATGGGTTGCATCAGTCTTTCCCTGCAGAATCTGAAGTTGAGCTGTTTACAAAAAACAGAGTCTAAAAAACACTGCCCTGATACTGCACGCTCCACAGCACTGCCCCAAGGCAAGTCAAATGTCATGTTTGGAAGATTTGTAGTAGCAATTTTCTGTTTGTTAAGCAGGCAGCTGGTGTTGTAAGCAGAAGCCTCTTTGCTGAGAAGGTACATTCCTTGCGCTGACGCCTTGCTTTGTCCCGGCCAAGACTGCTCACCTGTGTTCATGCTGCTTATCTGGACCTACCACAGCAGTAAAACACAGGTGTTTAGGCTGCGTTATTTCTGTCTTTCTCGATACATACAACTGCAAGCCCATATCAGCAGTCTGTCTGGGTGCGGCTATGGCTCACCACCCGGGTGGCCACCATACTGCAGAGAGCGGACACAGCTTGATCTGCCGAGCGACATAACACACTTTGCTGCTCTGCATGGTGCCGTACATGTTGTTAGTAAATAGCTGCCTTAAAATCATAGTTAAGTTGGACAACAATTAACATTTTATTGAGCGGGCATATATCTTCATACATGAGCTTATGAACTGTTAACTGTTGAATTTGGACATGAAGTGTCACAGCTGATAGAGACTATTTTTAATACCAAACTGTCAAAATGTATGTGATACAATGCACAAAATAAATTAAAGAACAAGAATAAGAAAGCCACATTTATCTGAGCAGAAAGCACAGGTGACTGGCTGCTCATGAATTTAAATGACTATATCAATGCAACTCTTGAAATACTGATAATGTTGAAGCTGTGGCTGCAAAACATGGAAAAGAGAAAAAAAAAAATCCTCTTTTTGTGTTTTCAATGACAGATCATTTTGATTGTGATAATGACTTAGTGCCATGTTTGGTAATTGTGTTAATACTAAAGAAATGCATGCACTGCACTACGAAGGAAAGATGTTCCCTAATTCAAATATTATTTGATTTAACTAACCTATTGGCTCTGGTATTCTAAATGAAGCAGTGCGCACTCTACAATTAACAAAATCAAACCGAATCTTCATAGGATATAGAGTACCATTAACAATGCGTATATATCTTTTGTTGTGTATCATATATAAAACAAACCGCAAAAAAGAAACTCCTTTTTGCGGTTTGTTTTATATATGATGTTTGTAAAGTTTTGGTCTGTTTTTTTTTTTTTTTTTTTTTTTTTTAAAGAAATGAGCTTGAGTCTTAAAATCATCGAATAAAGCAACTTTATCAGTCAATGTTTACTGTGCAGCAAAGATTTACTCATGAAGCTTTGCTTGCATTTAAGGTAAATGGAAACATAACCACTTACACAAAATCTACACTGCAGCCTTAGCAGTATATTGTGTCTTAAGGCAATATCAATATGAATTCTCATTCTGTCCTGACCACTGTTCCCTGCTGTTGAGAAGAGAGAGAGACAGAGATACAGAGAGAGAGAGAGAGAGAGAGAGAGAGAGAAAGAAAGAAAGACGCACATAGAGCGAGAGGGGAAAAAAAAGCACTTGTTTCTGCGCTGTGTCAGCCTCGGGCCACTATAGTGCTTGTGAACCACAACATTTTGGTGAAGCGTGGAACATCCTTGAGTTGTGTTTACATTTCCCGCTGCATTGCCTGAAGCCTGTACCTCAGATGGGCAGCTGGGCTCAGGGATGCTCACATTAGAATTGCCGCTTATTGAATCAGACCACAGTTAGCTGCTCTGATGGGATGCTGGGTGCATTCTAAGAACTGATAATTACAGGATGGACATGCAAGGCATCCAGTGAATTACCTGTTCTGAAATCCTCAGAACCCCTTTTTTTTCAAGATGATGCAGAGGTCAGGCTCTCTGTGTTATCATTAAAAAAAAAAAAAACTACGAGTGTAAGTGTGTCATGTGTGGTTGGGTAAACCCGAAGAAAAACAGGATGAGACACCAGTGAAGCATATGTGGTCTCTGTGTGGTTCAGAGGCTTTTCTCACCGTGAGCTCCAGGGCTTCGTTGAACAGGCCGTTGCGCTTGCTGTGGAGGAAGGCACTGGAGCTTCCTGTCTTGGATATTCGTATCCTGGCCAAGCGGGCTTTCTGCAAAGAGCAAGAGACCATAGAAGCCACTTGTTAGTCAGTGCCTATACCATGCCATATATCAGAATGATTAGGTATCATCCTGACGCGTCCAACCGATTTGAGCCACAGCACTTTCATATGCTTGATATTTTAGTTGTGATCTTATAAATCAAACATATGCTACTAAAACATTCACTCTTATCTCCTGTGATAAATTCACTCTGATCCCCTGTGATACTTATGAATGATTTATGGTAACTACACGATAACACATTCACTGGGTTGAAAATCAGTTAGAGAGGCAGCTAGGAGCAGAGCAGGTAAATCCTGTATGAGTTAAGAAGCTAAATGTCATCCTGTATTTGAAATACCGATTCACTTTATTTGGGTTGTTTTTGTGCTGATGTGTTAGCCGTTTTTTTTTTAGCGAAATAAATCAAGGAAGTCTCCAGTCTCATGACGCTCTTCACGTCTTCACCCCCGAGCCACTAGTGTTAGTGTTGGCTTAAATGCATCTCTAGTTATCAAACCTGTAGTACATGGTTAGTGCACGGTCCAGTCTCTTTTTCTCTCTCTCTCTCTCTTTCTCTCACGGTGTCAAATCTCTCCCGTGCGGAAGTCAGCAACGGGGATGAACAGGAAAAGAGAAGGCATACGAGGAAGAACAGAAAACGCTCTGGTCCTTGTATTGAATTCTTTGCCAGGGTGGAAGGACTCTACTCCAACGTCCTGGTTTTTTCTTCTACCTGAATCACACTGTGTGAAATCATGTCTGAATGAACATTAGTTTGTTTACACAATCCTGTGGGAAAATGTGGGTCTAAGTAGATCTCTCAGTTACCAGAACAACTGCTTTCACAGGATAGTGTAATCTGAGTCACTGACTTCTCAAAGGCCCGCCATTTTCCCGTCAAAGTCAAGAGCTGGGTGTCAGGCTCGGTGCAGCTTCAAAGTGAGTGTGTTTCTGTTGCATGCATTTTAAAAATAGAATGACGGATTCATTGAAGGGAAATTGGTAGAAGGATAATGTGAGCTGTGTAAATGATGAGCAGACAGAGAGCTCGTTTAGTGGGAGGCCCATGCACTGCTGGGGGGTTAATTGACGGTGTGGATGTGTGTTTGATTAACTCCACATACGCTAACGAGTGCACGCCTTGTCTTCATATCAGAATTTCCATACATATACATATGAGCCATATAGAGTGCTGGCAAAAAATACCTGCCTCAGTAAGAGTACGGTAATGTCTGCTAATTAAAGCTCATCCCCTCACTTGACTTCCTTTAAAAAAAACACCGGGATGTTAGTTGACCTGAGGTAGCTCATGCTGCGATTTGGTAATCTCAAGAGAGGCAGGGGAGATAAACAGCATTGCATGCCAACACACACATACCCGGTGGCCAATCTATGCCGTAGCATCTATAGCACATTTCTTTTGTGAAAAACTAGTATATACGGATTTTTGTCACGGATATAATACATGTCGAGTGAGCACTGGTGGGGCCAAGCCCACGAACTGTCCTTTACAGAGCTTCTTCTGCTTGAAATACGGTTCCATCAACACCAGACAGACCAAAAGTGGATATTCTTTCAAAGAGCCACTTAAGCAAAATTTGATGAATCTCATGTAGATGTTACTGTGGTTGCTGCTGTTTCTGAACTCTGACAATTTTGTTTTTGTTTTCACTGTAGGTTACTATTGTTTATTGTTTCCTATGTAGAGCAGTTTTACATATTTTCTGTGTTTTGGCTTGTTTTGTCTTTTTTATTTTATTGATCCGATGATTTTAATGATTGTTTGTTTTATTTGTTGCTGTTTTTGTGTGGACCCCGGGAAGACTAGCGACCACTCTGTGGAAGCTAAGAGGATCCCGATAAAGAAAGAAAGAAAGAATAAAACACAAACCCAACTCGTTTCGAATGGTTTACTTCTCCCGTTTTCCCGCATCTTTTTGCCTCTCGCATCCCTCCTGCTCTCCTTGACAAGTTTTCCTAGCTCCCTTTTTGCCCTCACACTTTTTAAATTTGTGCTGGCACAGCATTCCGACAGGCCTCTGGGATAACCCTTTCTTCGTGTTCTGGCACTGTGCTCAGCCAATGGGCTCGTCTCTCTGGGGTCACCGTGCAAACAGGAAACCTGCGACTGTGGCGATGGTTGCCTGGCAGCGCAGGGGTAATGGAGGGAATGTTGAGAACGTGTACTGCTAGATTTAATCTACTTCTGCGGTTCTCTGACAGATTCCTGGGGCCTTTGGGAGCTGGGTGCATGTGTCTAAGGCCCATCTGTGCTTTCAGGCAGAGCCACCGCAGAACAGATTGAGCCTGAACTGCTGCTGAAGCACCACTGAGAGCACAGAGGAGTGTAAGGAAACCATTGACACAGAGCTTTCATTAACACCTACACATACACACAATACCATGGAAAGTTACATGGCATTGACACACACACACACACACACACACACACACACACACACACACACACACACACACACACACACACACACACACACACACACACACACACACACACACACACACACACACGGAGTGTAAATTAAAGTGCTCATTTCATTACAGAAGATTGTAATAAGAAAATTAAAAACATTTCTCAGTACTAGAAGAGTACTTTCCCTCACATACACATATACAGAATGCTGCTATTTTGATGATTCAAAATGAGACGGTTGTAACTTAATTAAATATACTTTTATGCAAAATTTGTCTTTGGTAGCTCCCAAGTATTATAAATTAAAATATAAGGACCCTGGTCACCATTTGTAACCCTAATATCCCCTTGGTAAGCAAATGAGCGTCTAATTAATACACAAAGGAGAGTAAATTCTGTACCACAGGCTACAGCTGTTACTGTATTTGTAAAGTCCAATTGAAATCACATTTAGGCATTAGTTTATGTAGCTAAAAATAATCTGAACGTGTTTTCAAATGTATTGTTAATAGGTTTTATAATTAAAAGGAAGAAAAAAACGTGAGATAAGAAGGAGACTTTAGCAGGAAAGCTGACATGGGTTCCAGTTCAAAGTCTGTGGCTTTTGTGTTGCGTAGCAGGACTGTGTCTTACAGTTAGTCAGTGTAGCTGTCCGCCTATGACCGAGCAGTGACCTTACTGCTTTATGCAAATATGCTTTAAAATGAAGCGATCTGATGTATCAAAACAAGCTCTCCATCTATGTAGACAGAGAACTTACAAGTGTTCAGACAAATTAATGCAAAGGCAGTGGGCAACTATAAAATTATCACACACAGGACATGCGATTTACAAAGCAGCTATGTATGCTTTCACAGACAAGAAAATTGCAATTTAAGTCCAGTTTGACCTTAAACTAAAAAAATAAACAATGAGGAAACAATAGCTTTCAAAAATCCCAAATAATGTAAAACCTGTGAACAAGTGCAATGCTCAATATGACTGGCTGAAACGGTCCAGATGTTTTCACACACACGAAGGCCAACAAACTGCTCCGAGAACCTTTTTTCCTCTTTGTTTCCTTTCTTCCTGCCTTGGAGCCAGAATTTAGGATCAATCACTCTTTAAAGATTATAGCTATAGGATGCAAGCCAGCTCAAATGCTTCATTTTAACACCATGCACTGCCAGCTGAGGGATCTAAACTGGCATATCCTTAAATGATTAAAAAAAATGCTACATATCCACTTAGATCCCATGCCATACTCTGCTGAGCCGTGCCAGGAAGTTTTGTTGGAAGTTCATTTTTTGCTTGAAAGTAAAAGTTAAAAAATTCATGGGACCCTGTGAGTTACAGCTTTGCTAGACTGCCTTGTATAGGATTTGACTGAGTGGAAAAGTGGAGCAATCAAGCTTTGAGACCAGATTATGTTCCCCCTTAGGCCTGCCTTGGAACCATACAAGTGAAAGGGGAGACCATCTGATGAGAAGGCACACCCCCATACATACATACACACACACACACACACGTGCACACACACAAAAAGCTGTGGAAGAGTCTCATTTTGTTTTGCAACTGCCAGTCATCTTAAGAGTTGCTTTAATACATGCTGACATTTCTGTCATAAGGAAATAAGTCAGTTTCTTCCTCTGAGGTATGTTGCTTTATGATAACATACACACACAAAGATAAGAGAGAGAGAGAGAGAGAGAGAGAGAGAGAGAGAGCGGTGACACAAACAAGTGGAGAGCCTGAGAGAAAAAGAGAAAAATGAGGAGAGAAATCTGGGAAAATTGGACTCTTAGAAAATCCGTCTGGGAGTTGGTGAAGGCAGGAAACTCTGAACTATGGCAAGAACTGATTCTGAGGAAATCAAGTCCTCCGACACCTTTGGCCCACAGATATCTGCCTCTCCAGCAGACACAGCTTAACCTCGGACTAACACCACTCAAAGACAAAATACCTTTGCTAAGCCTGGATTACCTCCTCTTTATAGAGAAAGGTCCAGCTCGGCTCCGCAAGCTGTGCTGTGATACTGATATTTAGGATGTTTTTTTTTCCACTTAGGACATAATTCATAGCACAACTCTTGACCCCCCTCAAAGAAGTCCCCAGTCAACATTCCTCTATCTCTCTTTTTGGCCTGTCTTCTTGCGATGTGCAGACGACTTCATTGATTTTCTAGAGGGGGGGGGCACACTCAGCCAGAGGTCATCTCCACCTTTTGACTTCAACCTTCCGAGGGAGGGCTAAAAACAATAGTGAGATGATTTAAAGCAAGAGCAGCGGGAGGGAGGGAGAGAAGGGGACTTGTTTTTGTTTTGTTTTGTTTCCTCCATGTCAGACCCGAGCCAGTGTAATGCTCATGAACAGCAACAGGCAGCAATTTTACTGTTCACTAAGTTTGAGGACAACAACTGGTCCAACCAAAGAAACATTTCTAGTCAAAGTGGGAAAAATACAAGGCAGTAAAATTAAGATGGCAACCGACTTTTTCACAGAGGCAGGAACAATAATGAGAAACAAACAATGAGAGATATGCAGGGATTCTGCAGCTCTACAACTGAGGCTAGATTTATGATCTACTCTTAAGCCAAATAAAGACCCACGACTGTTTAACTCTACCCTGTACAGTATATTCATGGGTAGTTAACATCATATGTGTTTCGTTTAATTATAGAGGACACTTGTATAAATCTATCAAACAAAGAAGGTTTAACCCTCTATGTGAGAACCATTAAATGGGAATGCCAAATTTCAAGGAACAGACAATGAATGTTTTATCAGGAAAACAACAAGTCCTCCAATTGAAATAACTAAATATGGAATTGTATTTCTGATCTGATGCCACTATTAGTGCAATGACACCGTTTGTCTTCCCAAACAAAAATCACCGTTGAAAAATAAATCTGTTTTATCATGTGACAACACTATGATTAAGGTTTTCTTAGGTTCAGGCACAAAAACAACTTGGTTAGGTTTAGGGAAAGGTCCTGTTTTGGGTTAAAATAAGCACTTTGTTAAGGTTGGGGAATCTTGGTTATCATGTTTACAATGAAAGCCATGTGGTTAAGGTTACAGAACAACCATAGTAATGATTAAATAAAAAAGTTAACTGTAGGTGAGAAACAGGAAAAGAACGACAGTCTCCCAAGCTAAAGTCTGATGTTTTGGTGACCCATCCATTCACCCGAATACTTTTGTTAACAGACAACATGGGGTTAAGGTGGTTCTGTCCTTTTAAAACAGGGTTAAAGTCCATCTCAGACGACTTATGTTACTCTTCTGAGTAATACACCTCAAAGAGGGCAAGATTTAACTCTCACCCTCTTCGACGTGTATTACTCAGAATTTGTGATCGGAACCTACCTGAGGATATTGTTACCTTTATGCAAATAAGCTCTGAGAAGCAACAAAAGAGTAACGCCTGCAGATTGGACACTGTTTCAGATCACTTTATGAGATCGTGTAAAGAAAAGGAAGGACTTAAAGTGAGTGTTCTATTCACTGTAGAACTAAAGTATTGACAGTGAAGACTACGGGGAGGAAGAATAGAGAATATGTCTGTGTCTCAGCTGTGTGTTCACTCTCGCCACACAGAAACCAGTGGCATCCTCATGTATCTTCTCTTTGTGCAGTGAGATAGATCAGGGGCTGTCTCTCTACCACCACGCAGATGGATTGCTAATTGTAATGGGGGCCCAGAACAGCTAACAATTAGACCTGAACAAAGATGGATGTGGATGGGGGGTGGGAGGGATGGGGCAAAGCATGTAAGGAGAGAAAAAAAGAGGGAGAAGACAGGATGTGAACAGAAGAGGCTGGAAAATGCTCAGGGACTAGTACTGCACTTTCTCTCCTCAATAATTCCCCCTCCCCTTCCTCCTGTCTGCTCTCCTGTTGTCGTTAAAGTACTGTGAAAGGCAATCTTGAATGGCCATGCTATTTTACTCTCAGTTAAACATAGCCTTATTCTAAGAAATGATCTGAGGAAGAATGTATTTTCTGTGACATATAACCACGTGCCGGTAATAAATGCTGAGCAAATGATGTTTTTCTATGGTAAATGACCAGTGACACTTGCTAAATGGTTGGCTTAATGGCTGAGAAGGTCATGTGTCATTAAGGTTATGGAGCATTAAAGAACAATACATATTATGTAGAGGGTAGTAATGGGGTACTGAAGGGTATGGCATGCCTGAGTAATGCTTGGGTGGGCCATTAAAAATCAGTTGTCAATGATAACGACTCTATCATACACCATCTACACTGGGGTTACCACCTTTTATAGTGTGATAGACTGTTGTCTGCCAATCTAGAGTTAAGGAACATTACATTAATATAATTCAACATACACAGCTGAACACATGTCAACAGCAGTTGTTATAAAGGGTAGTAAAATCCATTTCAGTTGTTACAAATTCTACAATAAGCATCTAAAACCATGCTTTATGCATTCTTGCTATATCTGTATCTAATTTCAGGGCATTCCATCCAATAGCTGTCAAAGTATTTTGGTCTAAATCACAAAAGGAGGAAAAGGGAATCATCAAAGTCATCCGGGAACAATGAATGTCTGTACAAAACTTCATGGCGATCGATCCGATACTTTTTGAGATTTTTCAGTCTGGACCAAAGTGATGGACTGGCCGACAGAACCACGTTTGCCTTCCTTAGAATAAAAGGAGACAGAAAGGAAAAGCTGTTTTAGTTACCAACCAGATGGGATGTTAAATCAAATCATTTCCACAGGATCTACCTCTAAAGCTAGCACAATATGTAATTGGAGACATGCTCCACTGGTTTTAAGCACACAAGCTTAAATGCTAAAAAACACTTAATCCTGTGGGCTAGTTAAAGACAGAGATGGTACACGGATTGCATCTCTTAAATACTCGAAAATATCACATTTCCAAAACTATCATCATCCCTGGCACTTAAACCTTGATTTGCTGTAGTAATACCTCTCTAAAGGATCAAGGTATCCAAGTGTAGTACTATTATGAAGGCAATAATAAGGCGTTTGAGTCATGCTGTTATGAAATGGAGAAAACCTATCCGTTGGATGTATGGGTGCTTGAGCAAATCGCTGACCTCACTGCAGGCAAGGCAGGGAAGCTTTCAAGGGCCTTAGGGAGTCATTTAGTACTGGTTAATGATGACAGCACTGTCATGCTACACTGGTCTGTTGGTTGGTACTTCTAGAGGTGTGTGTCTGGTAGCGAGCGGTGTGTGGGACACTGCACCACACTGCGGCTCAGTGGCGAACACACAGGACGGTGGAACAGACGAAGGTCAGGCCTAAACTGACAGGAAGTATGGTGGTTGTTTGCATGCGTGCATGCGCGCGCGCACACACACACACACACACACACACACACACACACACACACACACACACACACACACACACACACACCCACAAGGACATGGATTCATGCACCCCAGCAAATGCACATACATACACAAGCAGACGGACAGACACACACCTTCCTTCCAGCCAACACCTCATCTGGGTGATAGCTATTTCAGGAAAGAACACAGCATTAGGACACAGATCGCCTCAAGCTCTCCCCCCTTTTCACTCTCCCCCTGCCTCCCTGGCCTTCCTTGTCACCGCTCCCCTCCTATCCTTTTTTCTTCTGTCATCGGTTCCAACCTGTTTTCCAACTAGATCATTTTCCCAACCTTCCAACCCTCTTTCTGTCCCCCTGTGTCTCCTCTCATCCCCGCACACTTGGCTGTGTTACACCGGAGTCTTGCTTGGCAGACAAGGTTATGGTTAGTTAAGACTGGGCAGCGGTCAGGCCACGGTCGAACTGCAGGACTTTAAACAGATTTAAACTACAACCAGTGAGCATGTGGAGAGATGGATGGCAGTAATCACAGAGAGGGCGAGAGAGGTGGTGGTAGTGGTGGTGTGTGTGTGTGTGTGTGTGTGGGGGGGGGTTCGGGTGGAGAAAGAGGAGCAGAGCTGAGGGGAGAGGAGAAGAAATAAGCAAAAGGAGTGAAAAAAGTGTTGCTAATAGAGGTGTGAACAACAGTGATGAGAGAGAGCAATGGAAAATATGTGATATTGTGTGCATGTCTGCCAGATCCAAACAAACACACCACTATCTATCTCAGGAAAACAAAAAACTGTCAGGCTTGCCCTTATACAAGTCCCGTTTTGTATTAGCGCCAGCTGATGCTGCTACCCAGTTTGGCTCACTGACATACCACAGCATGATTCCTTATAGGTCTAAAGGCTGGGGTATTTACCCGAAGGAAGGTAGGATCTTTTTAAACTTTCCACAGCGTAAACAAAAGTTTACATAATCCATTTATGAATTTGTGCCTGTGTGTGTTTTGTTGTGATACTTACAAGGATAAAATCTGCTCACAAGAACAGACCCACAAAGAAAATCACGCGAGGAGGGTAAATTTTGCTGGTTTTCAATTCTTCTGACAGGCTTTTAGGGTTTAGGCTTGGGTTTTTGTATAAGAATCGAGTAATGATAACAGGTTGCGGAGTTAAAGGGAGATTTTGATAATTTGATATTTGACATTATAAGAGTTCTTCCTAAGAGTTAGAACGGTACACTTAGTTCAGCTCTGGTCATGGATATCCATGCAGTCGAGTAATAGCTCAATGTTTTAGGTTTCTAAAGACTTTAAAAATTGATTTTTAAATATTCATGACTCAAACACTCAGACTATATATATTTTAGTGACTTTAACAAATTTTCATTACCATATAAAAAATCCAGTACAACTTTCTAATAATTTATCTACTCAAGTTTTAACTATTGGCTTTATTAATGGTTAATAAATCAGTTATAGATCATAGATTAGTTACAAAAAATGACTAACAAAGAGTTTTGGGTAGCCAGATTTGATAAAATCCCTTTGGCAGCTATTTGTTAATAAATATTATTGGGGTTCACACTTTCTGATAAAGTAATCAGGCCTGTAGTTACACATGTTAATAAGTTGTTGGTAAATGTCAATTTTTCCATGTTCTCCGCAGGTTTTTCTATAAGTGGTCCATTACAAGCTCTTTCTGATGAAATGATAAGTGCAAAAAGGACAAAGTGTAGTGCAGGTAAACACCTACCAGATGTTTTTTACAACTGGCAACCTAAAAGTTTTTCTTATTAATGGCTTAAACTGCTCTGTAAAGCATTAGTTGATGATTTATTAATAAGTCATAAAACCCGTAGTAACAACTTAAAAACCCTTTATAAAGGATGTTTTATTACCAAAAATCCTAATGTGTGTGTGTGTGTGTGCATGTGTGTGGGTTTGTGTATTAAAATGCGCTATTAATTTAGATCAGCCATCAATATCTGGAGTTTACTGCCTCTTTGAAACTGAGGCACTGAGCTACAGTAGACTGACCCTAGCAGGATGTACTTTAAGCTGCACACAGAGACATTGTAAGGAAGACATCAGTATTGTCTGACTCTGGGTAAGGGGGAAATATAGGAAGGTCACGTTTTAGGTACCCATGTCAAGGGATAAGGGCCATTAAAGTGTGGTGATACTCACTGAATATGCACCCCACAGCTCCTGCTAATGTGAATATACTGTAAGTGAATATGCATTATACACACATCTTCATTAGTCTTAGGGAAGATCTGAACCCCGTGGAGTCCCTTCCTCTCGGGGAGAGAAACGTCAGAGCTCCCCTCTGGGCTGGAGGTCTGGAGGTCCAACCCTCTGGGGCCCAGTTGAAGGGAAATAAAACTGTGTTCACCTGTACCTTCTGCGCCCGCCGCTTGTCTGCTCTCTGATTCTGGTGATAGATGCGGCTAAAGTTGGAGACGATGACTGGGACAGGCAGGGCAATTACCAGCACCCCACTCAGAGAGCAGATTGAACCAAAGATCTTCCCTGCAATCGTCTTAGGAACCATGTCTCCGTACCTGCGAGAGGTGACAGAAAGAAAGAGAGAATAAACTTAGTGAAATGTCTTATTATGCATTCAATTAAAATCTGTCATTGGTAGCTCAACCTTTCAGACACACACAGCCGACTGGAGGTCATTCACATCACAAAGACACAAACATACACATACACACAGATGCACTATCAACCAGTTCAACTTGCTGCCCATTCATTCTTCATGTACAAGACTTTCATCTTTCTTTTCAGGCCTCTGCATGCTGCACGTGTTCATCCCCACGAGAGTAAAGCTTGACCTGCGGACTCTATCCCACCCCATGAGACAAAGAGAGAGGCTACCACCAAACCCTAAACAGTAAAAAAAATTCCAAGGACTCATTCACCGAGGGCAGATACTATTAACCTTTAGAACATGGTGAATGCCAGGGACATTTCCCAAAAGTAATTTAGCCCAATTCAGTCTGAAATATTTGCAAATCAAAAGCAATTCCGTCTCGAGTTCAAAGACAGACAACACAATTACAATAAGTATATTAAATTCTCTTTTTTCTAAGGTAGAAGCCACACTGCGGGAATCAGGAGTGGATGGAAATGACAAAAGAAAGAGGAGAAGAATATCAAAAGCTAAAAGAGCATGACTTCAGTTGGAAAAGCAACCTTTATTTCTAATAATGTTAATTTCTTATTCATGAGTAAAAAGAGAGGCAATTTGTTCTTGTGTTCCAGCTAAACAAGAAGTTAAACTGAATTTATTAGAACTGACTCCAAGTCAGTCTACAAATAAACCTGGAACAAATAGCCTTTAAACATCCAGCATTATACTGTATGTAATTATGTAATGACTGATTGTGGAAAGTTTCCAGTTCGATTGACGTTCGGAGGCTGAAAGGAAAAGTCGCAGCAGAAGAAAAGCCTAAAGGACAGCAGCAAAATGTTGCAAGCAAATCTGTCTCATCACACTCAATCCTGTAGAAAGCAACGTGACGTGTCAGAAACAGTGAAAACGGAGATGTAGTGGTGTCAGTGAGCTGTACTGTGAACACAGCATAGACACAAACCACATGTTCAAATACTGTCATTTTAAGAAGGGGACACTTCATGCCAGGCAACAAAAGTTTTGCATATACATGTATCAGTGATGTAAAGTAAAGTTACCTAAGTATTGTACAGTACATAAGTACAATTCTGAGCTACTTGTTCTTTACTTGAGTATTTTAATTTAATGCTACTTGATACTTTTACTCCACTACAATTCAGAGGGAAATATTTTGTATTATATATATTTTTACTCCATTACACATACGTACAGTCAAGTCGTACAGTACAGACAGTGACTCCAGTCATTGTTACTTTACAGATGAAAAATTTAAAAGCCTGCAATGAGCATAAAAAAATCCAATGCATTGTTATAGAGTAAATTAAAACACTGAGCAGTAGATTAAAATTACGTCTACTACAGCCTGCTATAACATTGAAATGCTGCTTGTATGTTAATGCATCAGTAATAATGATGCAAAAAGTATAATACAATAAATATAATATATAATATATAAAAATATTAAATGTAACATATTACAAAGCCAGTTTTTTCCTGTATAATGAGCACTTTCACTTTTATACTTTTAAGGACATTTTGCTGACAAAACTTACAGAATATATTATGTACTTAAATACAATTTTAAATACAGGACTTTTACTGGTAATGTAGTATTTTTACGCTGTGGTTTTGCTAATTTTACTAGTGTACAAGATCGGAATACTTATTCCACCACACACATAAAAAGGAAAAACCACACGCTTAGTCTTATGTTTGCATGATTTTGTGCATTTTTCCCCCCCCTGGAAATTCCTCTTTTCCACTGATATTTCACCAACATTGCAAGCCAGTGTGTGACAGATTTTAGACAGATTTTCACAGATACAAATAACACAAGCACAGAACAGCATTCGGCATCGGTCCCCTGATGCATCTGTCATGTATATTATGGGCCCCTATGGACTTGGCAGAGCATAGATCTAGTCAATCAACCTGTTACTGCAGCTGGGCACGCATGCATATGCAACTGGAGTTACCGCCTCGCGGTTGTATGCCTCCACGAACCAGTCAAGTTGCAGGATATATAGTCACAATCTTGCCTTCTGTTCCTGAGTTATGGCGCTGAATAATGGCCAGAAAAGTGTTTTTGCAGAACATGATTTCATGATTTCACAACTAAGTTGACCTTTCATTGTTTGGATATAAAATGTCATCACTTCATAATTTTATCCTATTAAACAATTTATGTTAAACTTTGTCATTATTAGCGTATGAATTATTGAGTTATGGCCATAAACGTGTTTTGTGAGGTGACAGCGACCTCGACCTTTGACCAGATTTTTCTAATGAGCTCCTCCTTGAGTCCAAGTGAATGATTGTGCCAAATTTGAAGAAATTCCCCTCAGGCGTTCGTGAGACATCACATTCATGAAAATGGGACCTACGTACATACGTACTGACAACCTGAAAAACATAATGCCTCTAGCCTCAGCTGTTGCCAGAGGCAAAAAAACTGGCTCTCATACACATGCAGGCATACACACCAGTCTGCACATGCGGGGCTGTAAACTTCCATCAGATATATTGCAGTCCTTCCAAACAAAGCCTTAAAAATGATTAAAAAAAAAAAAAAATCTTCATAATGTCATTACTGCTTTTACTTTGGGTCCTGTTCAAGCAGCATGTTTCACAGCAACTAAATGAGAATGAGGCTGTTTGTATAGTAATGACATTAAACAGAGGAACCCTAACAAAATACTTGAAATGTACATCCAAGTCTTGCAGATATCAAGAAACATGTTGCTCAATGGCACTCATCAAAATTCATCCACTTTGACAGATCACAGAGAGCAGCACTGGTCTAATCTCCTTAAGAAGTTGTTGTCACGATAGTCGTTTTATAATCTAATGAAGCACTTTTCCCAGAGTCCGTTGCGGAATGGTAACACACATACACATAAACCACAGACACACAAAAAAACCCATTCAGTTCATTTTGGAGAAAGAGATGAAACAATAGATGAAACCTCATACTCATTAGTCCCCGGTTTTGGCAAATACAAGCCCAATATGAAGCCATTTAAGTGGAGGGTGGTTTTTGCATCAACAAAGCAAAGCACTGCCCACACACAGTGAACTGCTGGTCCACAGCCATAACTGAGAGTATACTTACAGAGAACAGTCATTGTCTCTCCCAAGAACTTTAATGGCCTTTCTACCCAAATTAGGCAATAACAATCTCATCACTGGTACTAAGGCCCTATCACTACGACGCGATTCATCTCCTCCCCTCTCCAGAAGATGTTTCCATTAGGAGGAATGAAAAGCTAATCATATTCATCTGCAAGCCTTCTTTAATGGGATCCTATCAGATTGCCTGATAGAGACCCTTCTCTCCTAATACTACAGTCAATTTGCCGCTCCCATTTAGTCAAGCTGGTCTGTCTCTGATGATACCATCTCTGAGCCATTATACATGACACAGAGATAAAGCTGGGCTTGCACACATTAAAGAAAGAGAAAGCTGTAATAAGTTGTGTGAGGGTGTGCATGTGCGTGTGTTTGCATGTGATAAGCGAGGTTCAATGTAATTTCTCCCCCTCCTGCCTGGATTAACGCTGGGGCCATTTCTGACTTTGCAAGACCACACTGAGGGTGGAGAACGAGGTGGAGGTGGAGGTAAATGTCTCAGGAAGGAACACGATGGATAAGCAGTGAAAGGAGGTATACTGGAGGGCGAGCTATTTTCTCTGCAGATGCAGTGCACTCATGGGTTTTCTTTTCACTCCATCAGCCCCTGCCATCCCCTCTTGCTCATACCACACTCACACACAACCATGAGTTTGCTGTATATTATATGTGTTTCCTCACATATAAACAAATACAGGGTGCAAGCATAGATCCTACAAACACACACACACACACACACACACACACACACACACACACACACACACACACACACACACACACACACACACACACACACACACACACACACGTGTCCCTTTGTTGGTTTGTTTGTTTGTCAGCAGGGTTACGCAAAGGCTACTGAACCATTTCACCAAACTTGGTGGAGGGATGGGGCATGGGCCAGGCAAAAACCCATTAAATTTTGGGGCTGATCCAGATCATTTACAATAAATTTGAATTTTTTTTCATTGAAGACTGGTGCACATTAAAGTCATATGTTTTTTGATATGATAATTTTTCATGATTTCCTTTTTAATAATGATGTTTCTAAACATATGTTTATATTTGTTACATGTTTAATCTCCCTAAGGGGAACCACGCAGTAAGCTCTTTGAGCTTCTTTGCTCAACATGTACATTGTTTTTTCATTTATTTCTGTCTCATGTCCTGCTCTAAATGTGTGTGGGCACACACACACAAACTAAACATGCATGTTACACATACAGTAGACACACAAGCCAACTTGCTAACACAGAAT
Organism: Xiphias gladius; assembly: GCF_016859285.1. Taxonomy (NCBI): domain Eukaryota; kingdom Metazoa; phylum Chordata; class Actinopteri; order Istiophoriformes; family Xiphiidae; genus Xiphias; species Xiphias gladius. The sequence continues at coordinate 17,268,272 of NC_053417.1, read as the reverse complement.
GCACTGCCATCTCCAGTAGGGGATTTCAACCGTCCAGGGGGTCAATCCACTGCAAGGGATTGTGGTCCAAGCAGAATCAATTAGGCTGTGTCTGAAGGGAACGGAGACAAATTGCAGAGGAATCACATGGGATTTGGTGTGTGAATGGAAACCCTCAATACTTCATATGTCTCTGTCCTGCTTCCCTCTCTTCCTCCCTCCCTCCCTTTTTAATAGAAGCATCCTGTCTTGAACACATCAGTAAATATGTCATTATGATCTTGCCACACATTTATAAAAGCAGTTTATGATCCACGAAGTGGAAACAAATTCCAGTAACTAATATTTACTCTGTGACTCAGCTCAGAACAGGTAATCTCAAGCTTATTGTGCAGATGGTTTTTAGTATACCTATACAATAAAAAGACTATGAGAATTAAATTTTTTACTAAGCATATATTTATATCATTTGTAGGCTATAAACAGTGTTTGTGTATACAGTCCTTTGATCATGGCCACTTTCATACTTGTTGTTTTGTACTACACTCTATGTTGGATGGGTTTATCAGTGTGAATTTAAAGGGATGTACTGTGCTCACACACACAAACACACAAACACAAACACACACACACACACACACACACACACACACACACACACACACACACACACACACACACACACACAATGCGGTCAGGTGGGCAGTTCAGCTCTCGGTCAGGGTTGTCACATCCCATCATAGGAGGGCCTCTGTGGGTTATATTAATAAAGTCTAGGAAGGATGGGAGGTTATTTAGTGGGACTGAATGCTCTTGTGAGGGTATGTGTGATGGATGGGCTTATCACAGATGGTCTGAGGGCTGACAGACACAGTTTTGTTATGATGGCAGATCATGTCATGTCAGGTCAGGAGAGCACAGCACATCCCTTTAAATTCACACTGATAACCCATCCAGCATAGAGTGTAGTAGTTCTGAGCAGAGTCACAGAGTAAATATTAGTTACTGGAATTTGTTTCCACTTCGTGGATCATAAACTGCTTTTATAAATGTGTGGCAAGATCATAATGACATATTTACTGATGGGTTCAAGAAAGGATGCTTCTATTAAAAAGGGAGGGAGGGAGGAAGAGAGGGAAGCAGGACAGAGACATATGAAGTATTGAGGGTTTCCATTCACACACCAAATCCCATGTGATTCCTCTGCAATTTGTCTCCGTTCCCTTCAGACACAGCCTAATTGATTCTGCTTGGACCACAATCCCTTGCAGTGGATTGACCCCCTGGACGGTTGAAATCCCCTACTGGAGATGGCAGTGCATTCTGTGTTAGCAAGTTGGCTTGTGTGTCTACTGTATGTGTAACATGCATGTTTAGTTTGTGTGTGTGTGCCCACACACATTTAGAGCAGGACATGAGACAGAAATAAATGAAAAAACAATGTACATGTTGAGCAAAGAAGCTCAAAGAGCTTACTGCGTGGTTCCCCTTAGGGAGATTAAACATGTAACAAATATAAACATATGTTTAGAAACATCATTATTTATAAAGGAAATCATGAAAAATTATCATATCAAAAAACATATGACTTTAATGTGCACCAGACTTCAATGAAAAAACATTCAAATTTATTGTAAATGAAATGGATCAGCCCCAAAATTTAATGGGTTTTTGCCTGGCCCATGCCCCATCCCTCCACCAAGTTTGGTGAAATGGTTCAGTAGCCTTTGCGTTATCCTGCTGACAAACAAATGTACAAACCAACAAACAGACACGGGTGATCACATAAACTCCTTGGCAGAAGTAATAATCTGTTAGGTTTTAAACCAATAATGGAAATGCATATTTAAAAACATTTAGAGCCGGAATGACTGGTTGCTTAATTAATTAGTCGATCAACTACATCGACTATTTTTATAATCTGTCATTTTTCAAGAAAAATGCCAAGCATTCTGTTGTTACAGCTTCTCCAATGTGAGGTTGCTACTTTTCTTTGTAAACTGACTAATTTGGGGTTTTGGACTGTTGGTCTGATAAAATAAGACATTTGAAAATGTCATCTTGGGCCCAGAAAAAAAAACCCAATAGCACTAGCAGTACTATCAAAAAGATAGTAAAAAGATATTAAGGGCAACACACACTGGTTGTGCTGTTACAGGGCGAGGAAAGTGTAGATCCGATAACTTTACTTACCAAATTATTTTACCGGCACACTTCATTTTGTAGACATATCTTAAAGAACAACAAAAATTATCAATTGAGATTTCACCAAGAATCTCACATATGTCTTTCTGTCAGCAAAACTAAAAAAGGAAAAACATTTATATTAAATTCAGGGTCCATGTGTTCATTTTAAACCATTCTTAATAGGAGGTACTTTTTGGTTTATATTTAATCCTGGAGGAGGATCTTCACCACAGTCCTCAATTTCCACCAGGTTTGCTGAGAAAGCTCAGACCTTTCAGCACCATGGAGAGCTATTATAGCTCCTATGTATAGCGACTGCTCACACACACACACACACACACACACACGCACACACACGTACACATGCACGCACACACACACGTGCACACACACACACACACACACACACACACACACACACACACACACACACACACACACACACACACACACACAATTTGTGGTCCATAATTAAAAACCTTAAACTCTAACAAAGCTGCAGTGTCAAGGGCTGTACAATAAAGTTAAAATATCAATATACACTGTATTACGATATGGCAAATGAATGCAAATTCATATACAAAATGATCAATTGATAATTAACTGTGTTTTACTGTTATGCATTACAGACAGACATCTTCTAATATGCAAACCAACAACTAGTAGAAGTTGTATTGTTAGTTTTCAAGTAAAATTAGCTTGAACTCATTAATTTGGACTACAGAATTTTGTGCAATAATTTCACAATATGATCTTATCGTTATGATAGGAATTCACCAAAAGTTCACTATTGATAATTACCAACAAAAGCAGAACCAATGTAATATGTCATTGCTTCTCCAGACTATAAAAATGGCATACAGTATGATTATAATGCATTCCTACTCCCACCAAACTGTTCAGTGCCACTGTAAGGATATAGAAAGTAGACTTATTTCAGCATATTTAACATTCATATCCAAAGCCGAGGTTGACTTTGAAAAATACATGTGTTGCAACAGTGGCCATAAATGATGATGCCCCATAAAAATATCCATAAGTGGTATTCGAGTTCCATTTTTATTGGGAACCTGTCACAGGCCAATGAAGCTTAGCTCTTTTGGGTTCAGCAGAGTGAAAGATTGTCTCTCCAGGCCTCTAACCCTCAACCACTCATCCATCTGTACTCTCATCTGACATTTCATGGCCAGTCACTCAGATGGAAGTTACTCTGATGACACACTGCTCTTCAGGGATGGGCCAAACATCTGAAATCACCTCCACAAATGTCAGTGCAGGAAAGCAAGAAAGAAAGAGAGGGAGGAACAACAGGTAGGCTGACAGATAGGTCGACGGGAGAGCAAGAAGAACAGTATGAGAAAAAGGTAACATAAGAAGACAGCAGAGCAGAGAATAAGATAGTGTCAATGCTAATATGCAGAGGGTTAGATGTGTTTGGTTAAATATACCTCAAAAGATGTCTTAATACGGATTAAATCAGATACACTGGAGCTGCAATAATCTCAGCTCTCCCTTAAAACAGCTCAGCACAGACATGAACTCTGATTGTGATCCTGATTTGTGGAGCTCGATTAAGGCTTGACTCGGAAAATTGACTGATTAACCAGTGTGCTTACTGAGAAAGTAAAGAAGGCTCAAAAACAGTTACTCTGTCTGAGATGATCCTCGGTAGAAAAGCTCCAGACTGTGTGGTTGTTATGAAATGCCACATCGAAGACGTACTGAAAGGAGTTATATTTCAGGAAAATGACTGGTGGGTTTCTGTTGGAAAGTCCCGCTGTCACCTTACCTATTTACAATAAGAGTGTGCACCAGGACTAAGTGCAGTGGCTTATTCACATTACTAATATGGCTACACAAGATCTGGTGATTAACTTCCAAACAAATTGCAGTTTGGATGGGTGGTGTGGGGAAGCAACAGTGACCTTTGATGCAAACAAAAATATTTGGGGAAAAACTAACTCCAAATGACAGCACACAGCACTCCACCTTGCACCAGTCAAGAAACCATTCTGAAGCGAAGGCTACAGAATTAAACTGAATGAAAAACATGAATGTGGTTTTCACAGCAATATTAGCATGAAGGACAGTATACAGCCCCTTCTTTGAATGGCATGTTAATTGCATCAGTGACCTTGTTCTGAACAACTCTACAATAGAAACCTGGGTATTGTGAAAGGGGTTTACAATGCCAACAGCTGAAATCTAAATCTTGATCTGTGAAAATGACAGAAAAATGTTCTGGGCAGCTGCCTTCATAGCTTCTTATATTTCCTCCAACACATTCATTGTCATTCACCTTTGTGTAATACTTCCATTAACCACCTCCTATCATCTATAGTAGGCAACGGCTAAAGTAACTTATTTTCTTCATTGTACTGTGAATGGTGTAATCAGGGCCTGAGAGATATTGTAAGCCTGAAATGAACCATTGTATTGCTGCAATATAAATTATATTTTACATTTATGTGAATGTAAGGGAATAACGAAAGTGCTGTGACAGCATTTCAGCTCCGATTCCAATCGTTCACATATGACTACAGATGTGGGACACATATTACAACACCACAATTGCAATATCTACATTGCTGTTTATCTGCTAGCTAAATGCTTAGGTTGCACCATAAAACTTTTGCTTGAGAAAGGTGCTTTTATTCTTGTGCATGCTATTACTGTTTGTTGCTGGAGCAGTGTTGTGTTTCCTCTTATGGAAAATACAACAAATAACCATCTGTGTTTGATGGAAATAGAATTAGTGAACAAAACTGTCATTTTTGAGCCATAGAGTAGTTGGAAGTACTTAGCCACCACCTGGCTGGATTACGTCAGAATAATTCATCTGCAAAAATTATGGCAAAATCTAATTTGTTAGTCTTCCAGACTGTACTGTAAGGGAGGCATATAGGTTATTTCCTCATTTACAATTGTCAAATGATGAGAAGGGAATGGGAGAAAGAAACACACAGATAAGTTGATAAAGTGAGGGGCATTACTCTCACACTGCACTGCACACAGAGGAAAAGGTCATTATCATCACTCACTGCACAACCAATCGCACAGTGAATCACACTGAGCGATTGCGACCATTTCTCCCTAACACACATCCAGTTTGCTACATTATGACTTGGAAAGGACTAACTTCAACACTCTGCAGCGTTTCATCCCAGCACAGACTTTTCCCAGCATCGTGGTTTACATTTCAGTTTACCACAACCAAAGAGAGAGTGCTTGAATTTGATTGGCCAGATGGTCTGCATTGTTCTCAGGCAACTGTACAGCTCTGACCTAGCATCTCCATCACTGTCCTAAATAAATGTACTCGGTAGGCTTTGGCCATTACTAGTTTACAGCTTGTCGAAACCGAGAATTTGAATAATATTTACCATAAGGTTGACAAATATAATCCTAGTACAAAGTTTCTTTTAATGTGTAGACATAAATCGACAATTAACAATTTTTTTTTAAATATTTGGCAAGTGATCATGGTACAAACAGGATAATTCACTGTAAGCTTTCCATTTTGACATTCTCAACATAAAATGTAGAGGGGTTCTTAGACTGGGCGTCCCATGTTTTTTCCAATAACCACATGGCTTGTAGTGGATTATCCCTACATAACCTAAAATTACATCAATCTCACTATCCAAAATCATAAAATTGAATCTAGCAACAAGTGGGTTAGGAAAAGTAGCTATGTGAATCTAAACTGAGAAGGATCAACATGGACAGAGCGAGCAGAAACCATCACAATGCTGAAGGCAGTGCTCAATATGCTTTTTGCTAATGACATAAGATTGCGTTTTCCCTCCAAAGAAAAAATACAATATAAGGTTGCTATCCTTTTCAGGTTTGGTTAGCTCATTTAACTTCTTCTAATGTGTCTGTTTGTTGGAGACCATTTAAAAAAAATGTTGTTTAATTAGTTAAAATAAGTGCTGTTGAAGCTGCTATAATCAATATATTTACATATTAACAATTGATCAGATCATTACTTGCATGTAAAAGGGGTCGCTCGTAGTGATGAACCCACAGAGAATGATCACTTGACTCTACAGTTCCCCTCAGCTCTGTGGAGCTTTATTGCATCTTACAACTCATTATTTTAGTTTTCTGTCGCACAACTTTACTTTATTGATTCACTGTCACCACTCTCACCAACCGGGAAAAAGATTTAATAAACCTACCATACACTACTTCCCCAACAACTAGTTGTTGCTTGTAGTTCTAGACATGCTGTTCACCAGCTAGAAGCTATTAGATAGCAAATAGCTGAGGAACATAGTGGAGCATTCAGCAGCTAAAGAGTCAGACATTTCTCTCAGGAGTTGGTTTAGACCAAAAATAAAGAAAAAAATGAGAGTGAATATTGGACTCTCCTCAGGCAGTCAGTAAAAAGACTCCAAATGAATGCTAATCCTGCTCTGTATCTGCTGGATATGTGAATAGGCAACCACCAACAAGTTTTTAATGTTAAGTTAAACGGTGAATATAAGTCAGTGTAGTGTTAACAGCTTGTTTCTGCTGTGCTGTGTTAATGCAGGGTTAAGGTTTAAATACAAATATATTTTGGAATTATTCGCGTTGATTAACAGGTTGTTATAACTGTCAGCAACTGGTGGTTGGCACTTGCTTGCCTTGACTGGACTGCCATCCGTGCATCACTTAATTGCTCAAATTTAGCTTTTTGTGCTCCAGAGATGGCAGTGAGTGGCAAATCCAATTCCAAGCCTTTAAATAATCTCCTAAAAAACCTACATGTGATGTTACAGATATTATTTTCCCGAAGAGTCCCTTCAAGGGGTGTGAGTAGGCCTACACTTACTTGCCAGGATGTCGGTGGATAATAGCCAGGGACACTGTTACAAGCTTTGCTCATTTGTGTGTGAGCATGTATGTGTGAAAGAGTGTGTGTGCCTGTCTTTGTAATTAGCGATTACCAGTCTGCTATCAACAGAACGCTTCGGTGACTCCACTTGCAAGAGTAACTAGGAAGTGCAAACACAATTACCATGAGAGAAGGAGCATAACAACATTTAAATATGAATTACATCTGAGATAGGAAAGTCCCCAAAGCTTGCAGTACTGACTGCCTGCGTACTGCCCAATTCACTGAAAAAAGTAGTACCATTAACACATTTGTGCATCTGCCTGTGTGCATATCTCTGTGCACATGGTAATTTTTAATGCGTGTGTGTGATTATGTACACATTCCTGATAGTAGGCATATCTCTATAAGTGCTTAAATACTTTCAAGCCCAGCAGGGCAGATACGAGTGGATGTATGGATAAAACCAGTAATGGCTGTTGGTAATTGAAACAGGAACCCATCTATCTTTGTGAGCTTGAGTACAATGAACAGTGTGTCAGTGTGGCAGAGGAAAGGAGGAGAGACGTTTAGGAGCTCGGGCATAGTTACCCTGATATGTGGTTCATTTAAGCTGCTAAGAAGAACTAACAGCGCCCGTTTGTAACATGAATCTCTGGAGAAATGTGTGATTTCTGAGACTGATCTCTTTTGTTGGGTGCAAGACAACAACAAAAGAGAATTTAGGCACATACACGACACGCCTTTCACCTGGGAATCAGATTTACAGGGCGGGCAAGGCAACTACAATCTGCATAGCTCCAGTGTTACATGTGTCCAATAGTGTGTGACATTACAGTCAGGAGTTCAAGGAGAGAGATAGGGAGAGAACAAAAAGGAATGAGACAGCAATTACAAAGTCTGGCACACCATTACAGCCCAAACGATAAATAAGATTTTTATGGCAGATTTGATGGATATATTGCACGTCGCTGATGCTGGAAGGTACGCAAAACGAAATCACGGTACATACATGTTTTACAGGCCAAATTTTTTTTTCAGCCATGCTAGCGCCGTAGCTCCAAGGATGGCAAAGTCCGTCTGTCGGTCACTCCACCACTTTTTTCCAGAGATATCTCGACAACTATTGGGTGTATTGCCATGAAATTTTGTACAGATATTTGTGGTCCCCAGTGGATGAAACCTACGAGAGTTTTTCCCCATGTTTTCTCTCTATTTACCTGCGTGTATATATGTGTGTTCGTGTGTGTGTCTGTGTTTGTGTGTGCGCCCGCGTGTGCGCACATGTTCGTGTGAGACGGAGAGAGTTCAACATCCAAGAGGAAACTCAAGCAATAAAGTAACTGTATGAAAAATTAGACTGTATTACTGAACAATTTTAGACTTCACATTATTGGCTTTAGATTACAATCCCGTTGCATCCTAGTCCGACAAAATATTCCTAATTTAAGGTCCATTTTTTTGGTGCTTTTTTTCTACTTGATATTTTGATTTACTTTAAACCTCAGTGAAAGCTGTGGTGATTTATCTATACCTCAATTAAGAGGTGAACTTAATGAGACAGAATTATATAAGAAACTGGCTGTTATTGTCAGCAGGTCCATAGTACCACACATGTTCCCAGTTCACCCCAGTCATTCCATGGCCTCCCTGTGCTTGACCCCTGATGGAACTGATGTTCAGAGATGAAATGAAGTGAGGCTGTGTGGAGAGATAAGGCTGTAGCCTGACACGAGGGGGAACGAGAGAGGTCAGAGCCCAGGAGTTCAGGGGTCATCTCCACTCTGCAGTGAGCTCACGTTCATAACAGCAAGGTGACCGACTGGCTGGTCCCAGTACAGATTTCACACAGGAAGAAGGAACAGACACAGCAAAGAAAAAAGACACATTAAAGGCAGGGGAAGGGAGGGAAATGCAAATGTGGAAAAAGAGACTGTAGTGAGAAGGAAACAAAAGGGAGGGGGGGACTGCTTTGGGATTTGAGGGTGACCCCTGCAGAGACAAATGCCAAATGAGACAGAGGGAGGAGAGATAAATTGATAGAAAAAGGGAGAGAGAATAGTAAAGCACATTTCAGGACGTCAGGTCTACTCTGCCTCCCATCCAGGTCACAGTGATTGCATTTGTTTAACTTGGCCAGACCAATTTTAGCCATCGGAGAGTTACGATGTGTGTGTTTGTGAGGTTCAAGATTGTGTTTTTGGGAGTGTGTTTGTGAGGGAGAATGAGTGCATGCACGTGTGTGTGTACATGCAGTCCCCCACATAAACAGCGGTTACTGTTCCTGTGTGTTGCTATTTTTCATCTCTTGTACTGCATGTGACTGTAATACAGTAGCATAAAACTCAGTGGTGATACAATTATATTTCTTCAGATTTTTCTTCATTCCCTGGTTCAGCTCTCTGCTGCCAAGCTGCTGCCAGATTTTTACAGCCCAATCCAATGTCAGGTTGTCAATAAGTAGCCAAATGTGCCAACAAACTCAATATAAGAAACGTTCTCAAAGGCCCTAGTGGTGCAGCAGGTCTAGAATGATTGACTTGACTAAAGTATTGAACTTTTTCCCAAAAGGAGATGGAAATTAATTAAGCTCTGGTTCACTCAGTTGAAGCCATTTTCCATGTTACACATCCTATAGCTCACAGACTCTGCTGATGAAATTGTTGCCTATCCAATTAAAAAAGATCCTTAAAAACTACTGTAGTGTGAGAGGAAGGGAAATGATTGTGCACGTGGAGGAGTGTGTGTCTTCCGCCCAGACTATGTCTCTCAGTTGACTATTCTTTTAGATATGATCAGGAATTCCTCAATACTTTGGAGTGCTTCACCCGAAAAAGTGAGAATACTTTCTCATCCATCCAGACGACTCGTCTTTTCGGTTCTTTGATGTTGCATGTTGCCATGGGGACCCTGTGAGTGCTGCAGCACTGAGCGGCATACAGAGTGCCATGTCACTGCGGTTAAAAGGGTTACATTAACATCAGCGACAGGTTACAATAGAGTGGGCTACATTACCCATTAGCGGTAGCAAAACACATTTGTGGTAGCAGGGCCAGCACTGTTAGCATTTACGCTAACCTAACATATCAGGGGTGAACACTCAGCCCATTTGGTTCTAGGGTAATTCACACTCAACTAGTATCTGAGAGCCACAACTTGAGAGGCACTTTTCTTTTTTGTGATGTGCAGCCTAAAAACTACACATTGCAGAGTAAGAAATATAATAAAAATATATTTCACTTCACACAGCAGAAGAATATCCAACAAGGGTCGATTTCACTCCATCACTGAAAGTGGATTCAGGGGAGAACAGGAGTTGATACACACAATTTGCTGCTCATCTCTCCTTGAATCAAAGATGTCTATGTCAGATTGTATATCTGTGGCCAAGAATATTGGCTCGCTGCAGTCCGAGCTTATCAGACACTGTTTTACGCTGCCTGACTTATTGACTGTGAACATGGCCAACATGGCTCTTCTCATCAGTGTCCGGCAGAATGGCAGCATCGACTGTACTGATCTATGACCAAGTCTGATGGAGAGGTGGTCAATACAGCTAACTAGAGCTGACTGGGGCCTCTAAATCTGCTTTAGGCTGGTCAAAGTGCTATCCAGTCCAGGAGATAACAACGTGTCACCTCAACTTGACATGTCTATCCCTAACAAGTGAATGCTGGCTAAACTGCTGTTATACATGGTAAATGGTAAATGCAAGAATCAAAAGAGATTATAAGCAGCAATATTCCACCAAACCATCTGTGGCAATAGTTAACAACTGTCAGCCTGTCAGCATGGATAAGTGTTTTTGGATGAAGGTAGCTGTCTTGATGTTGTGTTAGTGGAGAAAAGTAGGCTGCGAGAGAAACTAGGGCATCACTGAGACTCAGGAGAGGTGTCTTCAGCCCAGCCTCCTGTCCTATTTCATTCTCTGGCGAGACTGGCGTGTGTGTGTGTGTGTGTGTGTGTGTGTGTGTGTGTGTGAGTGTGTGTGTGGGAGTGTGTGTGTGTGTGAGAGAGAGAGAGAGAGGGAGCACCCTGGGCAGTCAAGGGAAAGCTTCGGGCACAGGAAGCAGAGAGTTAACAGGTGAGCTCCCGTTCGGCTACCTGTGGAAGAGAGGAGGCCTAGTGACAGGCCTCTTTGCTGGGGTCGAATGGATGTGCAGAAGCCCGCAGAGCATAGACCAAATGTCAGACAGTCTGTGCACACATACAGGAAAACTGCTCTGAGCCCTATTGGAATTTGTCACCTAAGTGTGTGTGTGTGTGTGTGTGTGTGTGTGTGTGTGTGTGTGTGTGTGTTTGTGTGCGTGTGCGTGTGCGTGTATGTGTGTACGCTCCAACTGGGCAGATGACTCACAACAGGCAAGAGAGGCGAACAAGGCAGCACAGACAGGTGCGGGAAGTGTTTATGTAGGTGTTTTTGTTTGGTTGTGTGGGTGCAAGAAATAAGCTGTGGAGTGTCACCGTAAATATATGCTGTACGGTTGCACAAGTATGCACTGTACAGCACTGTACATACTGTGCTCCCACACCCACACTGACACATAAGCCCACCAACACCCATACATGCACGCATCACATGCACCCACCCACACGCTATGTTTACTGTACTATGACAGACATTATTTATCTACGAGTCCCCGTTCTCCACTCCTCTGGAGCTTTCCAGCACATCACTAATTCATCTCTGGCATTTTCCCCCTTGCTAAATGAGGGCAGCCTTTGAACTGACATGACGGCCCTTTAGTGCTGGGCTGAGTTACATCTCAGCTCCTTCTGTAAGCCTATATCCAGGCAGGGTTGATCCCACACTGCAACTCTACCCTTCAATGACCAGCCCTTGTTATCAAATCAGAATTGAGATGTAGGTTAATGTGCGAATCGTGCACACGTATTTGATCTTTGACTGTGCTGGTCTCGCAGCGCTGTGATCCACAGCACATAGTCAGGTGGGTGTGGGTGTAGTGTCAGGTTGCCAGGTTAGGTTTTGATGGGTGAATTAGCTGGTCATGTATCCTGACATGTAATGAGGACCAGGTTTGTGTTACAGCATCTGTGTAGCAGCAACTGTGGATACAGCACACTGTAGACTTAACTAAAACAAAGTCGGGACAGGAACAACTATAATATCCGCTGAGGTGTTATGCTACATGGAAACTACTAAAAATCAACAGATAATTATAAATGTTTTGGATAGAGTAATAATTTATTTGGAAAAGAATTACAAAAACACTTCATGAGTTGTTGATTTATTGCCTGCCAAAACAGTGACCAAACCATCAGGTGAGTTCTTCTGATGCAGTGTGGCACAGAGAGGCCGTTCGAGCCGACCTGCTCTCACATTTCATGTATTGATTCTGTCTGATTGTGTCTTGACTGATCTAGGAGTGTGTGTGAGAGAGAGAGAGAGAACAGTCGGTGGGTGGAAGTGCAGAAAAGAGGGCAGGCTACAGGGAAGCACTATTAAATTTTAATTTCAGAGAGGTCAGTTTTTCTTCAAGGTCAAATGCAAAAATAATCTTTAAAAGAAGTGTGGCTGGAAAAAAGAGCACCTCTGTAGGACATCTGGGGATTAACCCAGTGCGCAGAAAAAGCAACATATTCCGCGAGAGCATGGACTAATATGAAAAGGACAGCTTGGGAAGAAAACATGCTTTCTTTAACACAAATAAGCTTTCAGATCAGGGTTTGTAGCACATACTCACACATTATGTAAATATGAAAGACATGTGCATGCAGGCATTTGCATGCATGCAAACATACCGATGTGCATTACACACATGCACATACACAAACATTCTTACACAAACATACATTAACCGCAGCCTAAGGATGATTTAAAGCCTCTGTGTAGTAATGGGATCAGCTGAGAAGGATGGAAGACAGGAGGAATCCAGGCATCACGAATCATTTCCATCACACATCAGTGGTAATGCCAGTGATACCAATCCATCAGACAGCCATCTCTAATGCTGCAGATAGCCAATCTATCAGGTTGTGCTGCACGCAACCTCCTTTCCCCCTCACTTCCCTTCACACATGTGCACAAATGTGCAAACCACTTTCACAAATGCACCTCAAAGCTTAGCAGTACTGAGACAGAAGTCTTTCATGATTTTCTTATTCCTCACAGCTCCCAAAAGCATCAGTCAATAACATCAAAACATCACACTATGTCTTTCAAAATGTTCATAGCAAGTTTATCTGTGAGGTTTAAAAGAAGGGAAAAAAAGCTACAAAAACTAACTGTCAAGACTCTCATAAATATGATAGGACTTTACAAACTATTAGGGAAGAGACATTTGATTCTAAAAAACATTAATGAAGAATGTTTGTTAGTTATGAAATAAACAGAGGTTATCTCCACAGTGGGCTTCAATAGATTGCTTATTTTGTCTCTTGCTCTGTTGACTGCCTTTTAACTGGCTCTATGTCCACTTAAAGGGATTGAATTAACCTCTGCCACTCTCTGTGGGCAGATGAGCGGTTCCCTCACCCTCCCTTTAAGACGTGCTCTGTATTAAACTCTTCCTTCTTTGGCTGAGATCCCTGTCTGGCTCCTGTCCAGACAAGTGCGCGCACACGCACACACACACACACACACACACACACACACACACACACACACACACACACACACACACACACACACACACACACACACACACACACACACATAGAAAGCCAGACACAGTCCAGTGTGTTTTTGTTCAGTATATCACTGTATAGGATCTGACACTTCTTTCTGGCCAAGTTATGGTTTTAGGTTGTTTTTTTTTAAAGCACTTTGAAAACACCATCTAGTACTTTTTATATGGATAGATTTTGGCAACGTGATATAGGAATGTGAACTGAGGGTGAAGAGCAAAGAAGAGAAAGGGGAAGCTTTTAAGTTACAGAAAGAATGCACATGCTTGTGTCATGTACAGTAAGCAACATGTACATACAGAGTCTGCTGCGTTCTTGGAGAGAATAAAAAAATTCTTTGGATGTGTGGCGTAGCTACAGTGCATGTCTTGCTCTGTTTTTCCCCTCAAAAAATGGGCAAACTCAGGTTGGACTGTCATACATTTGCACATTTACACCCTCAATAATTCTGCAGGCATAACCAATGCTGATAGAGACGTGTACACACACCCAGCTTCTTTTCATTTCTTCATCCATGTCTCTCTTGTATTTTCTCACGCTAGCTGAAGACCTCCCAGAAGAATTTACATTTCTCAGCCCACCTGTATCTGAAGCTTGTGCAGATTGCCTGACAGCTGGTGTGGCTGGTCCTCTCTACTGCTCGCTCTGCCCTGCTCTTTGCCCCCTCCAGCTGGCTGCTATTGCCTTCTGCTCCCCTTGTTGCAGTCTCTGCACCCAAGCAGCTAGTGTGTCAGCCAATCTCTGCCCTCTTCACAGCCCACTCTCCCCTTGACCATCTTGAAATGACAACATCTCTTTCCTCTAAATCTGGTGCTCTTCAGCAGCATGCAAATATAGGCGGGCGAAGGAAGCTTGTAATGTTTAGGCCCACACTCTTGACAGTGCGTGTGTGCATGTGGCAGAGAAACACACTTGCTACTTATATATACATATTTGCAGGTTCACACATGCGTGTACACACACACACACACACACACACACACACACACACACACACACACACACACACACACACACACACACACACACACACACACAGCACAGTTACAGTCTCACAGCTTGACATTCCTTCCACTGAGCTGTGTATGTTGAGACCAATCGCTCTGTCAAAACATTTCAACACTGCTGGGGAAGGAATATACAACACCAAGACCTGACTGTGCGTGCACACGTGCCCACATGCACACACACACACACACACACACACACACACACACACACACACACACACACACACACACACACACACACACACACACACACACACACACACACACAAATATACACTTCCAGCCACACACAAACACACACATCACTGCTGTCTGCCTCTGGAATCATGTCTCACTATAAGAGGGTGAAAAACATACTAAATCTGCTGCTGCTGTACGTTTGTGTCTCTGTCTATGCTGAGAGAACAGAGAGCAGCAGGGAGCCATTGAGTAGCTGCATATAAACTCTGCTGTGCTCTACTCTGTACTTTCTGCTCTGTCTGTTTTCAATGTTTTCCTGACAGCCATTGCCATGGGCCATCCTTATGAGCCCAAGGAGAGACGTTTTGAAGAGATTTAAGGGGACCCTGATCAAATAAATAATTTCTCACTTTCCACTTACTGCATGTTCTGCTAACTAATTGGTGTCAACGGACAGCAAAATATTAATTTAATATCCTGTTTTTAGAACACTCTCCTGAGAAAGCAAAATAGTTTAAGACAGATTTTTACTTGAAAATAGAACGCAATGCCCCTTCCTGAATACGACCATTATTTCTACTGATAAAGTATCTCACGGGAGAGTTGTCTGCTTAAGATTTAGATGAAGATATTCCTGTTACTGTCTCCATGAAGGAAATTGTCAAAGATTGTGTCATGCTGTAGCAGCCTATGCCAAACAACCTCCCCCACTGTTTGTAATGATGTGCAGTGCAACCTATTAATTTGGTCACCAGCTTCAAAACAACCAACTAACAGCGTTATGGAAAAAGTGAAGACGGACACTCCGTTCTCCTCGGTAAACATTTGGAGCTGAGTTGAAAGCTTTTCCATTTCAGAGACTGTGAGTCTGCAAGAGAGTAGCGTGAACATGTGAGTGTGACTGTGCATTACTATTAGACCATCTCCATATTAGCCTTTCTTATAATTTGATGTGATTGAAGCAGAACGCTTCCTGCTCCGTATATGTGTTTAGAGTTTATATGTATGTATGTGTGCATACAGAGGGAGCATGTGCAAGGATGCATATGTGTGAGCCTGGGGCACAGAAACAGTCTTTGGCCAAATGCTCAAGCTAAGTTAGCCTCTTTGGTGCATGGCCGGGGGCTGATCTAGGAGGGTTGCCTTAGATCTGCAAATAGCATCCTTGCATACAGTACACAAAGTAAAAAACTGCTTTCTCTCACATTCCATCGGAAGGAGGGCTCATGTTAAAGATGACAGGACTTATATTTCACCACACGTCCAATTGGTTTTTACTTAGATGGTGAAAAATGCCCAAAAAGACCAGAGATGGTCAAAAGCAAGTTATGGTCTGGAATCAAACTTTGTGCACTGACCTTTACAAGAGCCAAATTAGATGTTACACTTCATTCCATTCAAAACATTAACCTTAGCCCTAACCTCGGCAACCACCTCTTCTGACGTTCAGCCAGTAGACTGTAAAGGAGCAAAAAAGTCTACCTACTCCCCCTCCAAACAGACATAAGGACACACACACACGGACACACAAAAACCACACCACTGAGGGCTGCATTAGGCTAACCACAGGCTGTCTGTGTGGATGATGCGCCACTGTTTAGTTCCACACAATTACATTCACAATAACCCAGAGCCTCTCAGGTCCCTCACAGCCAAAAACTGTTCCATTACACAACATTCAAGCCCTGTTCCAAAACACCAATAATTGGCTGAAATGTAATCAACTTACTGACACCATTAAAGTTTGTTTAAAACAAACCGCTAAATCAGCAAGTGGTACAAACTTAAACTAGCTCTAACTCTCCAGTCTCAGAGCTGTGTTCACCTGGAGCCTCAGGCCCGCTGCTGAAGCACCTCAGGAAGGGGAAAAAGAAAGCAGAAGTCTGGAAGGAGGTGGCACTAGTGAGCCATATCAGACCTTTCTATCCTCTTTCCTTCCTGCCAGAGAAGGGACCTTGGACTTTCACGCTCTGACAAACACAATTAATTGGGGCAAAATGTGGTGCCCTTGGGGCTCCAATGACTCCTGGCTCATTTAATCTGTTCTGCCTTCAACCTGTAGCCCCCTCCAGCATGGCTTTAGGCAGTGACTGGCTTGAGGCTGCAGTGGCCATACCCTCCTTGGAGGAGCCTTTTGCTGACTGAGAGGACACATTAACTAAAGAATTATTTTTCACTCCCACAGGACTTCTTAAGAAAACAGATTTTTTTCTATCTCTGTGGAGAAATGAAAGAAAAGACGCCTTGTGAAATACGACAGATTTGATGGGGAGAAAAGAAATTTGGGACAGCACTCTGCAGCTTTAGCCTAACACGAACATTAGAATGAATTCTTGTGATATGCAAAACAAGACAAAGAGAGAACTGCAGAGGGAAGTGCACAAAGGACAAAGAGTGCAGAACAAATTTTAAAAAAAGTCTAAGAAGAAAATAATACATAATATGCAGAAGAAAAAGAAGAGCGAAGTGACAGAGCAAGACTGAATGTAACCAAGACTGAAAAACGCAACGCAGCAAGAAAGGGAGCAGTTACGCAGCAAGAAGGCCGTAAAAGACAGAACTGGAGATCTAAATTCAGCATGCAGGGCGAGCTCCAGTGCGCCAGAGAGAGTGAGTGTTTAAACAAGTGTTGTGACTCCTACACAGCCCACGCTGCATATCGAACTGCATCAGTATACCACGGAGCAGGTCTAGCGGGTCATCATCAGTAACAGCAGCAGCAGCTGAGAATAGCCTTGTAAGGCTTTGCTGACTGTCAGCCTGCTGCTCGGACTCCAAAACAGCAGGGGCTGGCTGGCTGCAGAGCAACAGTGTGGTGTTTCATGCGGAGCTCAAGGGACTGATGGGAGGTGTGGGTAGGGTGTAAGTAGGCTTGCGGCAGAGTGAACACAAACAGACAAAGCAGGATATTAAGGAGGAGATAACACAGTAACATCAAAAGGAGGCTCAATTGGGGCAAAAAAATGCAGACACAGTAAAGCATTGAATACAAAGAATTATCGTCATATCATTTGTCTCTGATGGATAAAAAATTGCCATTTTTGTTTAGGGGCATTTGAATAGAAAGTAAGGAATACAGCCTGACATTGAGCCTAGTAGAGCAAAGCCTTTAAAAATACAACTGAAGGCATTCTTCCGTTATGTATTTGAACATTGTGGTGAGTGGTGTGTGTGGGAGCAGGAACATGCATCCTAATGAGGATGACATCACCTGTGTGTACTACATTTACAAGAAGGAACCCCATAAGTACACATTTGCACAACAGATGAGTAAACACACACATAAATAATATTCTATATGTCCATTATTTGGTTTAGATTCCTGTGATAACATCTTAGTCTCACATTCACTAACTTCACTGAGAAAAAAAACATTATTTGCTTTTACATAGTAACAAAATTATAATTCCTGGCAATCATAAATAATAAAAATGTCTGTCATTTATCGTTTAATATGCATATCCAAATTATTTTGGACTAGAAAATGTGTTGCAATAAGTAGCTTCTCCAAAAAAGAAGTACAGACACAATGATTGACCATAGTTTCCAAATAACAAATGAAAACTTCTTCCATTTCACCTCACATTTTGCTTGGGGAAGCCAGACACATTTTCTAGCTTTCCAACAAGAATAGCAAATTAAATAGGTTCAAGCATTACTTACATATTACAAACAGTTGTTACAATACAATTGTGTGTAAAAAAAAAAATCAAATGCTCATACTGTACTTGTACTGTACTGTCATTTAAAAACACAACTTTTTTCGGCCATTACAATCCAACCAATAATGCCAGACACACACCTTAAATGTTTATGAAAGAGTAATTCCTAAAAAGACTCTTTATGTGTGTAGCTCTCTATGATAAAGAAAAAAATAAGGAACTTTTTCGTGATCCTCCTTCAGCTGATGCCATCACACTGCATCTAACATGATGCACTTGCCGTTGCTTAAACATTTACAGCACAGTTTGTAGTACCTGAAGTACCACAGAAAAGATGAAATGAATAATTCATCCTAGTTTTCCTACTCCCCCGGTGAGAGAGTGGTTCAGCTCCACTATCTGTTGTTATAGCTAAAGTTCTGTGTGTTGCCTTGCAGCTGTTAAGGAAGAACATGAATCGAAGAAAATGAAATGCGCAGAATGAGATACAAGTGTTTGCATAGAGGCATGACTGTCTACAAATTATGGGATTTTTCCATATGCAAATGATTTAGTAATATAACAGAGGTAGAGGGGAGAAAGGAGAACAATTCGAAAAGGGCAAGGCAAAAATAAAGAAAATAGGACAAAAGAATTGTTTTACATTTTGTAAGATTCATCTCATTCCCCTGAGAAAAAGGGCTCAGGATTGTGACTCAGGATTGTGGGGAGAGATCTGGTGCTGAAGTCCCATAGCTCCTGAACGCTAAGGCTCACAAAGCCTCTCATTTCTGTGGCCTCCACTTTAACTTGCACCTATACCCTTTATTGTATCCGAGGTGAATAACTTTTATGCCTTAAACATAAGAAGAAATCTAAAAAAAAAAAAAAAAAAAAAGTTTGAGAAAGTTTCTGCTCTGCTGGCAGACGGCTGTGTTTGACTACTGAAATGCGTAAGTGCCTAAGTGTGTACAAGTTGGGCCCCTTTCAGACCAGGTCAGCAAAGCAATCTAGGAAAGCTCTATCCGCTGTACTCTACTTGTTTGCATCATGTTTGAAAAGGACCTAAAGTAACTTTTCCGTATTTTGCTTTGCCATCTGCCAGCATAAGACCTGGTGACATTTTCTATAACATACTGTAGCTCTACAAAGAAAAGCAGTTACGATGCCAGAAAATTCATGCACAAGATTATAACAATCCTAAACGTGGTGCAGCATTTAAACCAAACGAAAGATTAATCTGACTCAGCAGATTTGACTTTGAAAAGAGACATTTGCAAGCTGCATGAGATACAATACCTTAGTTAAAATGGCTGGAGGTGGGTTTGATGGCGCAGTTAAAGAACTCTCTGTGCCAATGAGAAGATAACAAAGTCAGCTTAGTGTCTCTTACAGCGTCATAAATAAACCTCCTGTGCTGCTCAGTATTGTGTGCTAGATGCCTAATATAACATGAGCAGCTCTATCTGGAAAGTCACGTTTGAACAGTCAAGGCGGAACTTTCTATAATGGAGACATACGTGTCAGTAAAGACCAAAAGGCCATGAGTTATCCGACAGATGAACCCAGCTATCTTACAGATTCCATGTCTGTAAGTAACTTCAGAGAGAAAAAAACATGACACAATGCCCCGAGAAGTTGAGGAGAAGCTCTCTGGCCCTGCAGGGAATGAGATAAGAGTTGAACTTCAGGGATTCTACCTGCTGGGACTTTTTCTCGTGTTTGAAATAGCAGTAATGAAACCCCTATGGGGATGGCTCTGTTCCCCAGAGGTCTGCTGCTTGGAAATACATTGTGTTTCAGTACCACCTCTGGCCATTTCCTGTACATTCTCTCTCACTCACTCACTCACTCACACACACACACACACACACACACACACACACACACACACACACACACACACACACACAGTGACCCTTACTGCATTTGGCATCCTCAAAACAGCTTAGAAATGAGTCGCCTATAACATTGGTGCCGTGCTGGTGTCATCCACATCTCCAATTCTCACTTCCTTATACTTCATTATGACCTGAACGACTTGTTGTTAGTTGTTACTTCCTTCACATCATCTGTCAAAAGCCAGCGTCTGTACAAGACCCTATATTCACAGAGCAAAGCTATGCTTTTATATTCATGCATGATATCTCAAATGAGCCCCGACTGAAGGAACTGGATGCCTATGAGTGGCCTTTGAAGTAGGAACAAAGAGAATTCCTGCCCTTCTCACTACTGACACATTTCTTTCTTTCTCTCTCATTCTCTTTCTGGGTCCCTTCCCTTTTTTTCTTTCCCTAAACAGAACACTTGTAATCACCCATTCCTTTTTAACTTGCCTTACCCCTGAAAGCGATAGTGGTGATTCATAGCTCTTCACCTTGCTCTTCCCTCAGCTCTTCGCTAAAACACAGGCAGGGTTATAAAGTGTGAAGCTGAGGAAATATTAATTCTCAGTAAGTTGGTTCTCTGTGTCTTTCTCTGAATCCAATCTCTCTCTCATTAGAGGGGATGTGGAGGGAGAGATGATTCAGAAAGACAGCAAGGTCAAACATGCTGTCCTTCACACAGATGAATGGCGGCATTCTTAACACGCAAAAACAATACAAACAGGTGCATAGATAAGGCCATAACACAGGCTTGCAGACACATGATGCTCACACCAGGAGAGGTGCAAACACACTGACCTCTTTTCAGGCCTGTGGAGTCACACCTCTGTGCTGTGAGCTATTTTTAGCCGCTCTGTCCTCGGACAGTTCACCCATTATGCCCTTACATCTCACAAAGAGATGCCCTTAGTGGGACACTGTCAGTGGGGGATTTATTTCAGGCTACGGACAAAATTCATGTTTAAACACACGGTTACTGTAAGTGCTGTGCACTAAAAGGACACATGTCTGTGGTCTTAACATTAATTTAGAGTACTGGATGTTTCTTGCTGTATGACTATACTGTATATGCAGCACGGAGGAAACAGGTGTATGTGTTTGTGTGCCTCTTCAGGAATACATTACATGCCCAAAAATATGCAGACACCCTCACAAAGTATGTGTAAAAACTAACATTACTTAAATATGTGATTGTTTAACATGTCATTCCAATGACAATGAAACTAATAGGCTTCTGGGAAAGCTTTCAACGAGATCTGACCTGGCTGTAGGGATTTTTCCCCATTTAGCCACAATTAGCAGCTAGCAGCAAGTAAGGCTCCAACTAATGATTATTTTCATTGTTTAATAATCTCATGATTATTTTCTCGATTAATTGTTTGTTCCATGAACAAAAGAACAATGCCCATTATAATTTCCTAAAGCACAAGCTGAAATCTTCAAATTTCCTGTTTTTTCTCCAACCAGCTGTCCAGCACCCCAAAATATTCAGTTCAGTATCATCAAGGACAAAACTGTTTTACATAAAGTTGAAAGAAAACTATTTTCTAAATGATCATTGCATGCTGTAGCAGTAAAGTTTCCCTTAATTGGAACTCAGAGGCTTAGCTTAAACCACGAAAAACTGTCCCTGACTGTTTGACCATGTAGTGTGTGTTGAGAATAAATTCTGGTATAACAATAATATTTACTGATACTAATTTACTCTCTTAAACTCTACAATATTATGGCAACTGATACACTTCGGAAAACAGCTGTACTGTGCTAATAAAGCGTATGAACTGTAGTGCATTGGAGATATGCCAAGGTCTTTGTTATGTTCCTTACAGGAAGGGGCCTTCAGAGGCTCTAAGTCAGAGCCCATACTGCTGTCAAAATTTTGTTTAATAATGTATTCATCTCTCCTCCTGAGACCGCTGCAACCCTGCCTTTATCCTCCACTCATCCTGTCCAGTGTGGGGCAAGAGCCTGCAGCAAAACACTGCTCTCTCTCGGTTTCCCACATTGCTGCCCAACTCTCTTTGTCTGTGTTTTTTCTGAGCCAATGTCAGTCCTTCTCTCCTTGCATTATTCTGTATTTGTCTTCAAACTGCACTAACAAGATGGGAGAGATCAGTGCTGTTTGACCTTGGTTTGTGTGAGGAGTAGCCTATATAGAGATGTCCATGCATGCTTGTACTGTAATTGTGTGAGAAAACTGACATGTTATCTTATGGGAATCAGCATTTTGCTGTCAAATCACATTCTTCTAAACTCATCTCTATTCTTTCCCCCCAAGGATGCCTTCTTTTCATAATGATAAGGAAGAATATGAAAGGTTGTCAAGAGCAACAGGATAAAAAAAAGGTTTTCTCAGAAAAGCCTGCATGTTTTTATTATTAACCCATATTCAAGGAGAATGTGATGTTTTTAGATTTGGTATAGCCAACAATGTTGTTTGCAACATTTTTTTTATCTCCAAACATTTTGATATTCTTAACAGTAGTCTTAATACAGTTACAGTAGATACTTGCTTTTACATTTAATAAATTTTGTCACATTTAAAATACACTCCTACAGCCATGGCAATGTGAGGCTGTTCAGTACTTAGGCACAGTGATGCTTTGAGCCAAATGCTAACGTTAAGTCAGAATTCCAACATGATCAGAATGACAATGCTAACATGCTAATATTACCATGTAAAATGTTTACAGTGCTCACCGTGTTCAGCATCTAATCATTTGCTAATTAGCTCTAAGTACAGTACAGCTGAGACTGATGATTCCCGTCAGTTTTGCAAGTATTTGTCAGGGGATCACCAAAGTTATTACAAATCCTGAGGGGGACATAGATATATGTAGTGAACTTCATGTGAATCCATCCAATAGTTGCTGAGCAATTCACTCAAAACCACAAATGTCAACCTGCTGGCGGCATTGGATCACTAAATCATTAGGCATCAATCCCTTGGGACCACGAATGTTTGTACAAAATTTCATGGCAGTCTATCAAATAGCTGTTGAGGTATTTCAGTCTGGACCAAAATGACACTGCCATCCACAGAGCCACGCTGCTAGAATGGCTAAAGAACACACTCTAACGTAGACCATATGGATCTGAAAATAAAGTCTGGAAGATTAAATGTTTTTGCTTTCTGTGGGGGGACTGAATTTCTTTCTGTGGGTGTCGGGTGCCTGACATATTTCATAATGTACTACTGTGCTTACTGATATGAACACATTTAATTTGGCCACAAATAAATAATGTTTTGTGTTACTGTGATGTACTGTGCATCTCAGGCAATTTCAAGTCTGTGGAATTTGTCTCACTGTAAAAAATTAATGGCAGCAAATGGACTCTTCTGAGAAACACGGGCCATGATATCCACCACTCAAGACTGTGAGCAAAAACAACCAGGAATAATGTAAAGGAGAGGAGCAGCTTAGACAACTGGTTTAACATCCAGAGAGACCAGTATTGTCCTTTAAATGGCGAGACTGTTCTCTGTTAATTACAAAAGGATGTTTTTGTTTTCATTGCACATATCGCTGTGGGTTTGGGTTACTTAGGGTTAATAGTATTTAACCAATCCAAGCTACCAACTTCAATACTTATAGGCTTTATCTCCTCTGAATGTTCGACAGCAACATGAAGAGATTTTATAGATACTGTTATGACAAGTTTTATTATCAAGATCAACACTATAATAGAGGCATAGAGAAAATCAGCCTTTGTGTTGTGCTGTGAAAAGTACAGACATGAATTATGCAACAGAGGAGGAGTATGAAAAGTGAGAGAGAGAAAGAGGGAAAGAGAGAGGATAAGTTGCCAAACACACATTTACGTTTGCACAGCTATCCTTGTAAGGACATTGCATTGACTGCCATCCATTTTGGGCAGCCTAACCCTACCACTAACCTTAACCAGGACCTCAGAAATTACATTGTGCCACATTACAATCAGGTTTTGGAAAAGGTCCCAAAGACGTTACCAAATTGTGTACACAGACACACACACACGCATACAAAAACAAAATTTCTTTCTGAACCCAATTAGGCTCTGTACGTCTGTTTGATCCATGGCACTGCGTGGATGCAAAACTAACACAAACAAAAACGCTTCTGTGGAGATTACATAACCCAGTATAATGTGAGTACATCTCTCCAGTCTCTCTCTCACCTCTATTTTTCTCTTTCTCTCGCTTCTCTCTTGCTCATTCTCTGCTATCAGCCGGAGCCAATGCCAGATACAAGCGTAATTTTTTTCTTTTATTTTAATGCAACACAGAAGGAGATGATTGGACAGATTGAGAGAGAAAAAAAAAAAAAAACTGAATCAGGGAGATTGAGCAATAAAACCAAATCTTTGTGAGGGCTGGAAAAAAACCCGGACTTTAAAGGCAAAAGTATTTTAAGCTTCCAAAGACAAAATTTATTTCCCTGAGGTCATTATAAATGAAATGCAGTTCAATAAATCAATATAGTTCTGACCCAGGAATATACCTGTGGTGGTGAGAAGAAGACAGAAGCAAGAATAGAAGAGGATAAAATGATCTAAAACACTTATTGCTGCAGCTCCTGTCTCTGTTTAATCCAGGATTTGATGCTCAATGAACAGGAGCTTGAACGAAGTTTCATTCATCTATTTTCTGACCCATTTGTTTAACTCTGGTTTCTGCTGACCCATATTATCACAAAAGCTTCCCAATGTATTACCACCCCCACTGATGGCATGAATACCATCTATTCAAGAACACATAACACAAACACTTACAAACACACGATAAACAAGCAGCAATATTTCTTTATTTGTTTGCTTCTGAACCCGTCCTCTGTACTTAACTCATCCTAACCTCCAGGAATCCAAAGACAACTGTTCTCTGGCACCTGTTGAGCAGCTCAATAACAAATGGCAGGACTATCTCTAACTCACAAACACACACACACACACACACACACACACACACACACACACACACACACACACACACACACACACACACACACACAGAGACTCAAACACTGTGGGCAATCCATTGTGAATTTAACCTCCAGGTAAGATCCTGGTGCTATGTACCACGACTAAAGACCCTGGGAAAATTGAGAAAAGTTCAGCTTTATGCAAATATCCTGTGATGTGCAGTAGCAACAACAGCTCATTTTGATTCTCCCTGGAAACAGGAGCACGGTTGTTTTCCACTCTAACTCAGCTATATAAAAGTACTTCAAACAAGCTGATAGTTGCAGTCAGTGGCTTCCGAATGCTCTATAATAAAACTTAAATGAGCTACTAGGAGTTGAGTTGGAAAAATTATACATGGAGACACATTGCTCAGGAAATGCACTACTTCAATGTGCACCAGTATAGTGGCAGTAGGAGAAAATAGCTGCTCAATCGCAGCCGCATTGAGCAGTTATTATCCACAAGACACCGCAAAGAAATAAACAAACTCTTCACAGGGAGACTTCAGTTGTCCCCAGTTGGGTTTGGAGTCAAATATTTCATGTCTAACATGGCAAGAAAGCCGCTTTACATACTACATTCAATTCAAACAACATTCTTTATGATTTCAAAGGTAAAATGGCTGTACATCACCATAAAGAAGATTTAACTGTCATTAGAGTGTCATCTGGCACCCCGCCATACTGTACTGAAAGCCATGTAGCGATTATTAGAGTCACACATGAGTCACCAGCCCATCTCCTCTGACGACCTTTCCCATTCTAAAAACTAACAGTGTCGTTGATTTGCTATGAACCTCACTGTCTTCATCAGGACGGACTGATACCCATTCACTGTGTCTCAATTTGTCTCTCTGGAAGCTTCTTCCCTTGTCCCCTGCTACCCTTCTCCTTCCAATATGTCAGCTGATGAATCCTAAGCATTAAAAACCCACTACAGTATATCAGTCAACTACCTACTGTGGATTCTAACATAAGCCAGTCATAAGTCATTATTTGTCAACATGCACATCATAAAAAACAAAGTAATCTCTTCAAATAGAGGCGGACTGAGAGGCCAATAAATACTGTGGTGACTTCATTGTTGCTGGTAATGGCTTTGGACTTTGAGCTGAGAGCAAAAGACAGAGACAAAGAAAGACAGCAAGGTAAAGCTAAAAGCAAGCAAGGATAAGCAGTCAATTATTTTTGTTGGTTTACACTGATGCAAGTCTGTTCAGAGTTCTTACATATAGTCACCAATGTGTTTCAGGAAGTATGTTTCATTACGTGTTAATGTCAAAAGAATCTATTGCAGTGCTCACTTGTCATTTTTGTGGCAGCTACAGCAGGAAGTCAGAGAGTAGAAAAAGTGAGCTTAAAGGGGATCGAAATGTTGCCATGTGCTAACATATACAAACTTAATCCCACATTTCAACAGGACACCATTTAGGATTAGTTGTGAACATGTTGCCCCTCAGCAAAAAAGTAATCTCTTTTCACCTTCTCACTTCCATCTCGTGTAAAAAGCCACAGCTGGCACAGGCTGACACAGTGTGGTATTGCCAAATAGTGTCCATTAATGTAGCAGACCTGCTTTGCCCACTGATGGCTAATACCTGCTAGTGGGCATGACACAACCAGACTCATTTATAATTACTGATTTACCGATCCTTTGATCAACTCTGACTCTGAATATGAAACAGCCTCTAGCCTGAGCAACTATAAAAACCCAGAGCCGAAGCTCAGATGGCCTTGCTGACATCTGTGATTTTGTGATGCTTAAATGCATTTCTCTATGACAAAGTATAACTCTGGCTGGCTCTGAGCTCCTCTAATGAGCCCTGAGTATGATGAGAAGCTGGTTTTGGACAGGACGCCGGTTGTAGAAAGCATTAACAGCCTCTCTTGTATGCAAAGCTAAGTGAAATGGAGTCAGGCTATTTCCTGCCTCCACCTGGGTGTTACTGGGGATGCATAGAGTGCTGCTGCTCCCTCAGGATTGGGCTAATTGCAGTATTTGTCAGCGGTTCCATTAGAGAACATTTCATTTCCACACAAGTTATTGTAACGTGCTAGCAAAGCACAAAGAAACCATGAGCAGAAAGCTACTCCACAGATCTAATTCTAAATAATGCTGTTGAGCTACTCAGAGATGAGAAAACAACGGGAGCATGAGTGTCTGATTTACAATTCCCCTTCCTGATGTGCAAGTTTCACTGCAACAAGGTTTTAAATTGGTCTGAGAGGGAAAGATCTCATATGGATGCTAAGATTCTTCTCTGCCTCATCACGGCACACATGGACACACACGCATGCACAAGCTCACAAGTTTGTATTTTTAACCAGTAGGAGATATACAGCTCTTCTATTTTTACACCCTGCTTCCGAATTACAGCTTCTCCTGACCATCCATGTGGAGAACATGAAACATATATGGATGATTAAGTATATAAATAGCAACAGCCACAGCCACATGCACATACACACATATACATACAAGGACACCCGCCTGCACAAAAGCAGAGCAGTATGAATATTTAGCATTTCAGAACTGTTTCTACTGGTCCACTATAGGCAAGCATCATTAGTTGCCATCAGTACGATGACAGCAATGTTACCATAGACAGCAAACGTGGTCTGTGGATGGTTGATGAGGTGGATAACATGGCAAAGACACAGCTGAATGACTCACTAGAATCAGTGGTTCACGCAAACATGGACATTTTAAAATGGTTGTAGCTGTAGTTATAATCTCTAGTTTACAGGCCAATTCTCCACATCACAAAATCACATGCTGTGCAAAGTACGGCTGTTGCATATGTGATATGTAATACATTTGTTGGCAGTATGAGGTGTAACTGAATGAAGAAATTTTAAAGTTGCACAAATCCAGATAGACTTGTGTTTTCTTAAGCAACAAGTCAAATTTTGGTGGATAACACAACATGTGTGATGTGCAGTAGAACAATTGCTTTAGCTGTGTCACAGTCTCATCAGAGTGCTGAAGTTTTGAAGGATTTAATTGTGTAGCTGCAGGCATGTAACACAGAGTTCATGATCTGTTAGGGTTTCCTTTGAATCTAGCTGTAGACATTCTTATGTGAATGGTTTGATATGACAAAAGGGATGAACTTACTTCATTACAGGTCCAATAAACCCGGACAAAGGGAGTGTCTACAGTAATACTGCCCCCTTATATTATATTATATTATATTATATTATATATAGTATATGTAGTGTGGAAATTCAATTTGCACAAGAAGGTTGGAGGCTTTCTGACCTCAGGAGCAGGCTGGCGTTTGGTGCGTAACATCCAGGGGAGCTTTGAGAGGGCAGGAGGCAACTGAAGTCATTACATGCAGTATGAACGCCAGAATTTGACATGTCAAAGGTCTCTGACCTGACCAGTACCATGACGACCACCTCAACATTGGCATGATGAGTACAGCACATGTGACAAATGTACATGAACAAAATAAGGCATGAATAAAAAAAATTTTGGGAATGATCTGCGTGCATTAATCAACGGTTAGAAATTTTTTTTATTCCCTTTATTCTGTTTCAGGTTGAGTTAACTTCGAGAAACAAAGAGAAAAGTCTCACGCCCTGTATATACCACTGCCTTCAATTGATGCTATAATGGAATGGATGCATAATTAAATGTTGATTCATAATCTGGGTTAAGGCCCTCTGTGGGACTGTGTTGATAGAGGCGGTAGGTTATCGCCAGGGAAGAAAGCATGGAGCTGATAATACACAGTAACAACACCCTCAGATGCTACATCTGGAGTCACCATGGCAACCGCTTCCCAAGAGTTAGCCAGCTGAAAATCGAGAATTGTTAAAATGATATGTGTGCAAGTGTGTGTTTGTGTGTGTTCATGTCACCAGGCTGATGGGGCAAGACAGAGTTTAATCTCGGAAGATTAAGTGTGTCTGTGTTTATCCTAAGACTCCCATAAAAGACAGTAAAGGATCACAATCAAAGAGGATTTATAGGATTTCCACACTAATGACTGGCCTGTGGAGGATAGCATGGTAGAGACTCAAGATGGGAAAATGAGAGGGGTGAGAGGAAGAGAGTGATCTGAGAGAGAAAGAGAGAGAGGGGGAGAGAGAAGGAGGAGGATAGGGGAGGACCAAAGGATGTAAAAGAGGTTCATGGGAGAATTAGAGGAAGAAACAGAAAGAGAGACAGGAGAAGAGAGGAACAGTGCATGGCTTAATTAGATGGGCTATAAATAACCTGGGGCCTGACATTTGAAGATGGAGACCTACTGAATGTCTCTCTGTGTTTTCTGCAAGATGTTTGAAAACATGCCACAAATTTTTGTGCTCTCCTCCTTGTCCTCCTTCTGTTCACTCATCTTCTTGTTGAGTCTCTCTCTCTCCCTTGTCAATACTCCTGTCTCTCTCCCACACATGCAGACACATAGATCCATATATACACACGCCTGTCAGTCATGGCTCCATATAATCCTTGCTATATATGTAACAGGAGGGAGTGAAAGTGACAAATCAAAAACAGGTTTTTTCATTAAGCTGTCAGGAAGAGGAATGAACACACAGACAGACTGGGCACCCAGTATGATGTCAATAACCAGCCGCTTATAGATCCCTATGACACCCAGTACCAATCTCCTACACTGAAAAACCTCATCTGTCACTTTATGGGGACACTGTCAACAGGTCTATTACACACGGTAACTCTAGAGCCTTTGGGTCATTGAGAGCAAAACAGAAACATCTCCTTCTCTCATTCAGTCCAACTTTTTTAGCTTTTTTCTTTTGTCATTCTTGTTTAAATCTTTACTAGTAACTTATGTTAAGCGTCACTCTCAAAACTTGCTTGTAAAGAGTTCTGGTCTTACTTTGAAGTGAGTGTAATCTTGTGTCTTACATTCAGCTACGCTACTGCGCAGAAACTCCAAGGTTGCATTGTTTACATCGGGAACCAGCTAATCAAATAAAGCCATCCGGCATGGTGACCAGAACTACAGACATCCCCGCAGAAATCAGGAGGAGGAAACACAGGGGACGCAGAGGAGGAACAAAGAGATGAGGGAAGAGAGCTGGGTCCAGACAACAAAGACTGCTGGAGAAGAGGAGATATAATCTTCCTTCTCCCTTCTATTCATGGGCAACGTGAGATCACTGGACAATAATATGGATGAGCTAGCAGACCTTTGGAGGAATCAGAGGGACTTCCGTGAGTGTAGTGTTGTGTGTTTCAGGAAGATACTGCGGATCCCATTGCTACCATCGATGGCTTTAAGATGGCTTCGAGTGGACAGGAATAAATCAGAAGGCGGAAAGAAAAGAGCCGGTGGGCTTGCCACTTCTATTAACATCTTGGTTGTTGTTTACATCTCCCCTGCGCTAACCCAGCAACCGTATGTGACGTCATCCTTTCTGCTGCCACGAGACTCTAGACTCTGCACCGTAGTGCTTCTTCATGATCTCCGGGGACTTTAATCACATGACACTGGACACATTGCTTTGCACATTTTTCTATTCACTTACTGTGTTTTTATTATTATTACTATTTTATTTATAATTTTTGCTTCCTATCTCCTAAATGAGTGTTGAGCAATTGTAAAAAAGCATTTTCCCTGTGAGGATCTATAAAGTTTTTCTGATTCTGATTCTTTTATGTGATTTTGCCTGTCCTTGTGTCCCCTTAAATGCCTTCATCTATTTCCAGGAAAGTTGCTATGGGAACTCTTGTTGCTGCAACCAGAGGGATGGGCTAGAAATCTGAGCTGGGGAGCTGTGTAACAACATTATATGGATGACTAGGAGGTAGGTTTAAAGAAGGGAGAGCAAAAAGGAAGCAGAAATAAGTCTTCTGCATCTCTCTGTCAAAAACAAAGGGGAGGAAACACGAGGGGGAGACGTGGATCGAAACAGACAGGAGAATGCTGTTGAAGTGAAGGAGGGGACACAGAGGTGGTTCATCTCTGTCTCAGGCGAGCCGACCTGATTTGCCAGCAATAAGACCAGTCATTACTCACTAAAGCCCAGTGTTTAACACTTCTACACCTCCCTCCCCCTACCTCGATCTCTTCTTGTACCCATCCATCTCCCCCTCCCTTAAATGTGTGCAGAGGTTGCTAAAGACATGCAGAGGTGAGGGAGTGAACTCAGCCCCAGACACGTATGGACAGATATACAACAGAGTAGAGGACAGTTGATCAATAGAGGAGGAGCAGCGGTGACCAGATGAGATCACGGTAAGAGGGAACACAGTGAGAGGGGAAAGGAAGCAATGCTTCTAACTTGAAATAGGTCGTTGTGAAACCGTGGGTGTCATTGGTTTTAAATAGATTCCAGCTAATGTTATTACAAATCCAAATAGCTGAAAAGAAAAACAGCTAGGGTTGCCTCTATCCATAATCAGTAGCATTTTCATAACAGTATTTGTTTACTTTCTCTAGAGGGGGAAAAAAAAAAAAAGAGAAGCAAGAGATTATTACAGCAGCTCTCAGAATGAATGAGACAGGGACCTGCCTCAAACTTTTGGTTAGCTTTGCTAGGACCATGTTCTCACCACCACGCCGCGGCATACTTCAGCTCAAATTGTGTGCTTTCGTTTCACATTGGAACAAATGTTTGTGTGTCTTTGTGAATCCCGCTTTTT
Organism: Xiphias gladius; assembly: GCF_016859285.1. Lineage (NCBI taxonomy): Eukaryota > Metazoa > Chordata > Actinopteri > Istiophoriformes > Xiphiidae > Xiphias > Xiphias gladius. Next base: position 17,236,354 of record NC_053417.1, on the reverse strand, counting down.
TGAGTTTGTGACTATGTGTGCTTGTCTAATTCCTTTTTTCTAATTCAATAGGCTGGTAATAAGGTTTTAGTCTGCCAATATGGTGCAGCCGATAAGCACAAAGGCCAATAATCCATACAAATATTAGCCCAGGTTTCAGAAATGGCTCAGTTGAATGAAAGAATTTGTGCATGTCTGTGTGCGTGTTTGTGTTAGCGGTTGTATGTGCACTGTGCATGTTTGTTTACACACTTATTGGACCATTTGGAAAACAAGATTTGTAATCAAAATGGACAAACAAAAAACGCTTTGTTGAGTAGATGGCAAATTTCTCTGTTTTGTGTACATGCACATACACTGCTAATAGAGACTGAATAAACCTTAGTATGCATCACATGTACCGGTATGTGTGTGCGTCACTTTGACACATTTAACTCCAATATTTGGATCAGATTATAGTGTGCGTGGTCATGGATATCCCTGACTTCTGAATCTTCTCAATCAGTCTACAGTGTGTATGTGTACATGTGTACATGTGAATATTTGTGTCTTGCATTTGTGTACACATTCGCATCTTGCGGTGTACAATGTGTGTACATGTTGCCATGTTATTGTTCTGCACATCTTCCGAACTGTTTATTTTATGATTCTGAAGAATATTTTTTTATTAATCGTACTTTGACTTGTCTGACCTCATTATTTCATCCATACTTTGTACTATCTGGGTACAACTGTGCACAAGTGTGTTTTACTACATTTCATCACGTTCTATACTCGGGGCTAAATGGAAGAATTCTCAATATCATGACAGGCCAAATAACCCTTGATTGATACTTGTTCTCAATATTCCTTCAGAGCTGGTCTTAGGGAACGTGGGGCCTCTGTGGTCAACAGCCTCTAGAACAACATCTTAATAGCAGATATTTTTTACTTTGTGGTATGTGGACAGTTTAAACCCACTTATTTCCTGATAGATCCCCTGAAGGAAATCAATACTTTACCAAGTTGAGGTCAATACATTAGCACCTAAAGGATCAATAAGTGCAAAAGACTGCATGGAAACACGCATGTTCTTTTCTGGCCATTTCTCCGTAATCTGTGTTCATGAACTCGGCAGCCAGCACAACCAGTGTTACCCAGTTGCATTTCACCGGCAGGACGGATAGATAAGATTTGAACAAAACCTAAAAAGAATAAATCAACTTCAAATCCAGTGTGTTTCCAGGTATGCTTCAGAAAATGAATGTTGAGCCTGAGGCTGAAACAGTAAACAACAGTATTCTTGAATAAACTGTGGGTGGACAGCGCACTACAATACATATTTGTCATGCCTGTTTATATAGTTCTGCTGGAGATGGGGTGTTGAAGAAATCATCCTACTGTACCAAACTACAGTTGAAATAAATCATGCAAAGCTGAGCTTCATGATGCTACTGTATACTGTATGTGGTTGCATAGTATATCTGACTTTTCTAAAATATTTACTCAGCTTGCCAAACATGCCTGTATTTCTCTTTCTCAATCGCTCTCCCCCTCCTCTGTATCCCTCAACACATAAACACATTCCAGGCAGTCCATAATAAAGCAAGCCCTTCTCTCTAAAAAGCCATCCCAAGCTAAAGGAAGCAGTGCTGCTGTGCTGATCTGTGGCCTCCAGGTAGCCACTGTGCTACTGTATTAGCCAGGCTGGAGCGCTCTCCCTGCCTGCTAATGTAGGCACTCTGGAAGACTGGACTCTTAAGTAAGTCAGTGGAGCATGGAGGACACGCAGACACAGGCATGCACGCACACAAAGACACACAGACACACAGTCTCCTACATGCATGAATGTTTCTTGGCAATTGTAGCATTTTTGGGCTGAGAGACTTTTTGGGTCACAGTAATGCAGTTCATTTACCAAGACAGGGTAAAGGCTTTAAGGGAGAACGTTGTTACTAGTGAGCGATGCTCCCCGCTCCAGCACATTCACACATACGTACACCCAACAGAGGCAGACACATCCAAAATGCATCCTAAGGATTATGAAATGATGTCCTGGTATGATATGCTCCCTTCTGTACCACAGCGGCTCGAAAGCTCCAACAGCTCACCCAAACATTAATGGATTCATACCCTGAAGCATAATGTCATACACCTTAGTACTAAGGTTGAATGCTGTCGACTTGCTTGGTGCTGCTGCTGCTGCCGCTGCAATGAGCCATTTGAGCTAATGATTTGTTTCTATATAGAGCTCTTCTAAAAGCTGTTATTGATCTGTCTATCTACTACCACAGGAGATTGTGTGTGGGTCTGCGCGTCTGGCTAAATATACATATGAAAGAGCAGTACACATGAGTGACATTGTGCCCACATGCATGATAAATATGTTAAAAAGCAAATAAGTGACGTAGAATGCCCAAAAATGCATTTTGAGGACATTTGTGTCTATTTAAGCCCCAAATCCTCTCTGACCAGAAATCCTGAAGAGGATGAAACAAGGGCAAAACGTGAACCAGAACAACAATCTGAGTTTGAATTACTAATGCTCTAAACATGTTTGTGCAAACTAAAGGCCACATAGTGTTAATTTCAGAGATGAAGGCCTCAACTGTAAGCTTTTCTGCTCCCAACTGACCTTTAAACTGTGGAATAGAAACCTCTTTTAGTCCTTAAAAAGACAAAGTATTAGGAAACTTCTGTCTGAGTGTGTATGTCTGAGTGTACGTTTGTGTGTATTTTCTGATCTCACTGTGTGTTGGCATGTTGTGGCTGTCCCCGGTGGTCACAGCTGCCTGTTTATAAAAGAGCGCAGGAATGGAGATCCCATAGAGACCTATGTATGTGACAATTTTGCACTTGCACAGAGGACCCTTGCATTCATTCACGTACACAATCAGCACAGACGCACACTCTAGATTTACACATGCCAATACAGCACACGTATAGACACAGGGGTCTCCTGGGAGACATTAGAAAGTCACGTGATGCGGGTAAATGTTTGGACGAAGCAGACTAAATTAAACGCACTCCAGAGACTGATCGTGAGGGGACTCGACAGTGGTTGAGTGTCGCAAAGCACAGTCAGACAAATGGTCACGTGCATTATATCTTTTCCGATAAACAACAGGAATGAATTCCAGATACGTTTTGCTTCCATATAACAGGCTCACAATGAATCCCTGTTTCCTTCTGTGACAAGAAGAGCGATGTGGTGCACATTACATCAGGCAGCAGCAGGGCAGCCTGCACACCACTTGCTGTTCAATTGTGAGCATTATAGATGACCAACGTGGTACGCAGCTTTTGGCCCTCCTGCTAGTGCAACATACCATCTTTTTCATTGTCATTTCCCTGGAGATTGAGGTGAGGGGTCAATGGTTTCTCCTTTCCCGTCACAGACAGCAGCAACGCAGAGCATGGAGAAGTGAACGTGCAGTGGTTGGGTTAATGCAGGTTAAATTACCAATATCACAAAGAAAGGAGCCTGACTAATCACTACGTCGATGTGATTTCCCATTCTCTTAGAAATGAATGGAGGTCAAGCTGCAGCAGGTCGGTCCAGTCTCTCAGCAAACAGACAGCCTGTGTGCATGTGTGCGACTGCAGGTGTGTAATGGCTGGCAAGCTGCTGGGGCACTATCTCCTGCAGAAGCTTCACATAAAAACTATTTATTTTTCAGTACTGACCCTAAGAAGGGAAGTCATTCTGCTATATATCATGATAATAAATTGCTTCCTCTCTTAAATCTCTCAATCAAGGGAGGAGTCACGGAGCTCAGAAAGGGGAACAGCGTCAGACAGTCCAGGTAGTTGGTTGGCCTTCACTCACACACACAGACACAGACACACACACACACTTTCATACATGCACATGCAGTTGTTTCAGGAATACTCAGGGTTTTTTTTTTTTTTTTTTTAAACAACCTGGATCATATTTTCATATTTTCACATTTCATAATTACCAGTGATGAGCATTCAACATCACTGGAGGCAAATTCTGTAGCATTTAGGGCTGCAACTAATGATTATTGTCATCATCATTTAAGCAGCTGATTATTTTCTCAATTAATTGAATAATAGTTTGGCCGGTCAAACATCAGAAAACAGTGACAGCCCACAGCATCGGCCAGCTCCGACCAGGGTTCGACAAATACACACCTGTGCTCCATAGACTCTCATGGAAATGTTTCAAATTTCCGTCTTTTTCCAGCTGGTTTTGTGGATTTCGTGCTAGTCATGGTTAAATGTTGTGCCTTTCTAATGATTTTAAAAGTGAACTTGAAAATTGTGAAAATTAGAAAATACTTTTTCGTTTTTTCCAAAAATCGGATAATATTTCTTCAGGTAGTGAAGGGTCTTGACAGTGTGGGCGCCATGCTAGCTCCAACAGCCTGACGGACTAGCAGCGGGTTACAACAAAGGGGCGGGGCTTAGCAAATGCTCAATTTCCCAGAGCTCAAGGTCATGTAACCAAATTTACTGTTTTGGTTATCGAAATAGATGCTAATGAATTTTCTGTTGATCAATTAATGCAGCTCTACTGACATTCAAGAACAGATACAAAACAACCAGAAACTCATGTGGGTGAGCCATACGCTCAGACAGGCTGAGCTTGAGGTTGAGTTTTACCATCCCTTTTGAGGGAGAGACAACGGGAAATGTGGATTAGTACCTGATCTGTCTTGTAAAGAAAACCTGCTTCAACTTTGACCACAACTTTTCTTTGGACTGAGTGATGAATACCAACATTTCAGGTGTGCTCACCTCCAGAAAAGTGTTCAGCAGTATCACTGCATCCCCATATCTCAGCAGTGAAAGAGTAAATGTTATCCTACCCCATAGAAATAATGGCCAAATCAATCAAAATAACACCCAGGTTTTTAAAAAAAAAAAAGCTAATTTTCCTTGAACACACAGAAACACACAGATGCATGTACAGATGTGTTACTATTAACATCATACAGTTCTACACCCAAGTCTCATGCTAATGAATCCCACTGAAACCTCAGCACTTGTAGTTAAGCCTCATTGACTCACACTGACAATGTTTTGAGTGTTGAAGGGCTCCCTCGTGTCTCCCCTCCCCTCTCTGCTCCTTCCTTCTTTCCCTCCCTTCTCCTCTTCATCTTCACTTCATTCTGTCCATCTCCAGCTCTCTGAGTTACTGTCAGCGCAGACAGGGAGCCACGCCGCATCATTAACTGCCTCTTGCAGTATAGTCTACACCCCAGATGCAGAGAACAAGACTTTTATGCACTGTGGCAGCTGATGGACGGTCTAATTCTCTATTAATGGAGGCATTGCAGCCTCATTGCTCATTAAAAATGAATGGAGACAAGCTCTCTGCACTGATAATTACACATACACACACCTGGGTACGGCCGACCCTGCATAATACTGACAACAGTGGGCACTTAGAGAGACACATTCAGTGAGATGCAGGCAGAGAGGAACAGACACACAGAATAACAAGGAGTCACCAGCATACAGTACGAGTACAGGAATTATTTTAGAAGAATAAAGATAAGGTTGGGCTTCCTGGAGAGACAGTCACGCTGTAGTGGGATTTCTCTGAGACAGTTTTAATGAGGCATAATGGAGGGATTCAGTGTTTTAAAGCAATCAAAGCGACAAGATTTGCTGCATAAAAAGTAAATATAATTTTTGAAGGAGTGATGCTCGGAAAGGAGGAAAAACACATCATAGTGGTAAACAAGATCGTGGTTTTGTTCCAGCTATGTCATGCGGGACGTTGCCCTTCAACACAAAACACGGAAGAGAAGAGATTAAATATTTAAAAAGTAAAACAGAAACTGACAAGTGAGCACACAGCAACAACACTATAAACATTGGAGAAGTGCTACAGAGAAAATGAGTTAGAGGGAGACAGAGTGAAGGCAATAAAGAGACTGGGGGTTAATGATGGCTGTCTTGGCTTCCATAAAACAACTATATGGGGGTGCTGCCATTATGCTAAAGCAGGCAGGTAATTAACTAAAATGCCTAATTAATTCCAATGAAAGAGAGATGCAGATGAGTGAGGCAGAAATATGACATGACGACAGTAAGAGAGGAAGCGACAGTGAGATTAGGAGTGAGACAGAAAAGTGTGGCGATTACCGAGTCAGGGCTGGCTGGCATACAGCACACAGTAGCACGCAATCAGCCGTGCAAATGTGACTGTTTGTTCAATTACAGCTAATTTATGTTTACACAGGAAAGCGGAAAGAAACCTAAATAGGGCCAAACAGCCTCGAGGGCCAAGGCTATTAAGTAAAGCAGCCTTTTTTATTGATCGACTCGAATATTAAAAATGCAGCCGCCATCAACACCTCCTGCTTAACTATGCGAGACACAGTGATAAATTGCCTTGGGATGACGGGAGATGCCTGTTCCTGATTCTCTCATTGCTCCCCCCACATGACACACTTCCTCCCGAGCAGGACTGCTCCGTGGTTAAAAGTGCTGAGCTGTGACTTCTGCTGAATCACAATTAAACAGGCAATCTGCCCAGAACTCGTACATAAATCAGCTCAACAAAAATACCTCAACCGACTCGTACCCATGCACCCTCACCAAAAATGATTGATCTTTTTCCATATATGGGCAATAAATAATATTTATGACTTTTATTTACAATTATGATGTTTTTATTTGACCTGTGGGGTACTGTAATTAGCAAATATTTCTAAAAAGTGAAATATGCAGTTCAGCAACTCTGCTGAAGCAGCATTATAATAGAGATGCTGAAGCAGAGTGTTTACTTAACTTTAACGTGAAATGACAAACACACATGCTAGTATTTGCATGAGATACAAAGGGTTTAATAACACACACCTCAAATTAAATACCTTTGGGCTGCAACCAATGATTATTTTCATTATGAATTCATCTCCCGAATATGTTTTTTAATTAATAGTTTAGTCTATGAAATGTCAAAAAAATTGTCAAAAACCCCCATCACAACTTAGCAGAGCCATACGTGTTGTCTTCAAATGTCTTGTCTTGTTAAACCAAAAGTCTAGATGCCCCCAATTATAATTGGTTTACTATAATACATGGCAAAGAAAAGCACGGATTTCTCTCATCTGAGAGGCTGGAATCAGAGAATGTGTGGCATTGTTTCACTATTTTGGCTTGAAGAATTAAATGATTAATCAACTATCAAAATAGTTACCAGTTATTTTTTGTAGATTGATTAACAGAATAATCATTTTCATTTGTTTATTTAAAATAAATAAACAAATAAACAAAGAGACAACTGTACAACTGACTTGGATAATGCAAGAGGGAATCAAATTATGTAACAAACACAAGACTTTTATATCATAATAAGAAAAAGGTGTCATGGGGGAAGTGAGAGTGTAGGACGGTGTGTGTGACTGCCTGTTTATAGTATCGTGGTAAGTTTACAGAATTAGAGTGTGATTGCATTTACAAAGAGAGGAAAGTCAGAAGGTGTGAGATACAGAGACACAGACAGTGGAAGAACTTCTTGGTTCATCAGAGCTTTCCCTGGCTGAAACATTAATGGTTTGCCAATTTGAGTGCAACTATTCCGCACTGAAGATTTTGCCGTATGTTTGTGAGACAGAGATGAAGATATTAAAGTACCATCTTTTAAAAATATGAACTTCTAAATTTTGATCCAAGTAAAATTTTAAGGCAAAGAAAAGTGACTTTAGTTGATAAACTTCGAGATACACTGACGAGTCCGACCACAGAGAGCTACACTGCAGTTGATGACTGCATCAAGACAGGGAAGACCAATGCTATTCTGTGCACCTAATGGTATATTTCAGTATGTAAAACACAAGTAGTTAGTTTGGCTAAAGGTTAACTTACTAGTGGCAACCCCTGCTGACAAAGTTCCATTAACAGTTTACCTGGCAATGTTACTTCCACTGTTTTGTCAGATCTGTGACCAAGCAGATACTGACCAACATATTTTATCCACCCTCCTGACGCACTTGTTTGAGCATTATCTGTAGTTACACCATGGCCACTGAGAACTACTGACCGGCTGGCTGGCAGGTGTACATTAACTTTTAGTTAACGTTATCTCCCCTTGGAAGAGTTGTGACAATATCATGTAGAAGGATGAAGTGCTATTCTCTATTCTTGTAGGTATAGTACTTTACTCTTATTGCCTAAAATATTTGCAAAGTGAGGAATCTTTCAAAAAGAATGTCATAAATGGTTTTGTTTGTCAATTACCTTCATACAAAGTGTAATAAATAGAAAACAAATCAAATCGATATTTGGCATGACCACCCTTTGCCTTTAAAACAGCACCAATTCTCCTAGGAACATTTGCAGAGTTTTCCAAGGTACATAAGCATCTTGGACAATTTGCCACAGTTTTTCTGTGGATTTAGGCTGTCACAATGTCTTCTTTCCCTTCATGTATTCGTAGACTTAATCCATGATGCTGAGATCAGGGCTCTGTGGGTGCAAGACCATGTGCTGTAAGACTCGTTGTTCTTGTCTCTCAAGATATTTCTTATGACTCTGGTTGTATGTTTGGGGCCGTTGTCATGCTGTACAATGAATTCGGCCGATCAGACACCTTCCTGATGGTAATGGTCTGGCATTGATAAATAAAAATCTCAACATCATAAAAATTTCTCTCTCTACTGATTTAAAAACTTTTCAGGATTTTAAAACTCCTGACCCAGCTTTGTTAACCCTTTCCTATTAGATGTTGCCTTGCAACGTGAGGTGCTATGATATAACTACAAATTATTATGAACTATTATATAATCTTATGATATTTAAACTATATTTAACACTACTAAGAGTGATAAAATCTTAGTTATATCAGTAAATGATGAAAATATACTTTTAATTTGATTTGATTTGGCATTTTGTTGATAAGTGTTCATGGTAAAAGTGGGATAATACCTTCCAAGTCTTACTCCCATAATTTTTCTGTGCCCTCTGTTGATTTTATTGCTTATAATACATATTCCGTTTATTGCTGTTATTTTCTAACTGTTTTTTGTAATATATAGGTGAATGTGAGTGTGAATGGTTGCCTCTCTCTATGTATCAGCTCTGTGATTGACTGGCGATTTGTCCAAGGTGTACCCCATCTCTTGCCCAATGTCAGCTGGGATTGGCTCCACCCCCCCAGTGACCCCTCAAGGATAAGTGGTGTAGCTCATTTTTACAATACCTTTTGTTAATGGTACTATATACACCACTGTTTTCTGATTTGTAATCACTATCCTTGAATTTTTTTTTGTTTATCCGGTACTGTTTTCAAGGCTTACAGTAAAAACTTTGAATTGCTAACTACTGCCTACAAACTTTATTGCAAGTGTGTTTAACTTGCAATATACAGACAAAAAACAAGAGCTCAAGCAGTCCTGGAAGTAACACACCAGCTCTTATGTAATCAATAATTAATCAATTAATCCCAGGCAGTTTCCTCTACAGTTGAAGAGGAGGGGGTTGCCGAGGTGTGCTGAATTTTCCAACAAGTAAAGCTACAAGCGATACATTCCCAGACTGGTAATCCCTTGTCTTGTGTTTCATCCTCTGGTACCAACTGAAGAGCCGGGCTAAGAAGAACTTCCTTCTAAACCTAACCCAGCATTGATAAATAATACCTTTTATTTCTAAAAGTCCAGCATATATGGATCCTTCCACTGATCCCTTTAGCAATTTTTATTTATTTATTAATTTTTTTTTCAATTTATATACTTTTTTTTAATCATTTGCTTCCTAAAGATAATTAAACATTACAAAGGTTTGTGTCTGTGTAAAAGTTGAGAAAAAGAGAAAGTCAGATTAGTGATGTGTAGTGATGTGATTAGTGCAGCATAACACCTCCCAGGAATTATTTCTTTGAGTTTTATAATGCACAAATGACGTTGATTTAGGACAAAAGAAAATAAGTTAATGGTAAAGCCAGACAGAAAACTGAAAGCAAGTTATTACCTCATAACACGTGCTATTTCAAGATATGAAAATGGTGTTTTCAGTTGATGAAAACATAAATTTCAAGGATGCATAATGTACCTCTCAGTCAAGAAAACGCTGAGTTATGACAATAGTAATATGTGCTATCTCTCCTTATCTGCAACCAAAGCATTTTACTTCACATACTACTACTTCAATTCCATCTTTGAAGAGAAGTAATGACTTCTCACTACAGGACTGAAACACTTTGTGAACAACATAATGAAAGAAATGACTAGACATTCTCCATCACAAAATGACCCCATACAAATTGCAGCATAGTACAAAAAGAAATGATGACATCCTATTTCAAATGGAAAGTATTCTGTTAAAATGACAGCTGTACATCACATATTTTGTTCCCTTCCGGCCACTTTCTGCAGTAGAGGATGAGGACGTACAGAGCCACATAAATTAATTTAATGTTCATTGATTTTCCTCACTTTAACAAAACATCTCCAACTGATGACACACAAAACAGTAGGGCAGAGGTGCTTTATTGTCTGAAACTGAAAGTAGAGGCAATTAAATGAGTGAAAGAGTGCATGGGTGCGCACACACACAAACAACAGGCACAGACACTCAAACGTGCATACCCAAAAGCCATAAAATACGAATTGGACATGTGCAAAAGATAAAAAGTCCCAAACATGTCAAAATCTCTCTCTGGAAGCCCTCTGGCTGCAGGGTTAATTTGTCAGGCTATGTGTGTGTGTGTTTGTGTTTTGTGTGTGTGCGCGAGAGAAAGCAAGCGAGAGAGATGGCTCTGTCCGGCTGCCAAATTGCAACCCACAACCATGGGCGACACATTTTGAATAACTTGTCATATTCATTATTCCACAGGGCATGAATACCAAAGAGAGAGAAGGGAGAAAGCAAGATGCAAACGGCCAGCCAGGCACCACAACAATTCCTATTTACCCTATCACACAATCTGTTAGCACTGACAGATTACCGCACATCACCGGGCCCAACATTAGTCTTTGACAGTGTGCGCTCCGCACCGCTGCCCTCTCATTCCCTCCCTAGTCCTCTCTCACTCCTTTGCTCTCTCTTTTCCCATCTTTCATGGCTCCCCGGGAATCCAAACAGTTTCATATTTCCATCAGACAAAGATCTGGAGGATTTAACATCAGGTTTGACAGGGAACATAAGTGCACAGTTATTGAAGATGAAAAGAGGCATTGTAAAGCATTGTCCGATGAAGGAAAAGATCTTGACTTATACAACCTTTTCATCATTGCTTTACACTGTAAATAAGTAAACAGCAAACAACAGGGATCTTAACTGATGTCTGCCTTATGTACTCAGACTTTTTAAATAAAAGAAAATATGGTGATGAAGCATCACCTAGAGCAGGGAGTAAACTGAGACAAAGCTTTTATTTTTACATTTTCTTCACATATTCACATCCATGCCCACGTACAAAAAAGGGCACAGCCACAAGAGGACACATAGACACATACACATTCAAAATAACTGTACAGGATAGTAGGATAACAAGCAGGTAAAAAGACAGTACTGGAGCCATGACATGTTACACATTTGCAGCCAAATGATGCTGCAACACAGTGTGCCATCTTCTTCTACCCCGCCATCCATGTTGACGACATCCTGCTGAAGCCATGCTAATTTTCCCTTTTACTTTCCCAAATCCACCCCTTTTCTTCACCTTTCCAACCCCCATCCTTTCTTACCCCTCCTGCACCCACCCACCTGAGAAACAGGCTCCTCCACCTGGTTCATTATGTGTCTTAGCGTGAGACCTTGCCTCTCCTGTTTTGCTCTGACTCCTTCCTGGGGTGATCCAATCCTCCCCTCTCCTGAACCCCACTGCTAAGAGTCAGTGGCTCAGGCCTCCCAGGACATTATCAGGTCTGCTGTCCATCTGTCATGGCAAAGCTTGCCAAAACCACACATACTGATCCCTGAGTACAGAGTTAAGATGAGTCAAGTGGTCAATGAACCTACTGCTTAAACATGAGTCTAATACACCAACAAGTCTGCTTCTAGTGATACACAGCACACATGACAGAGAATTTGCTGTTCTTTGGCGACTGAAAGATATTCTATTCTATAAAATGATTCAAAGTGTTAAATCCCTCCACACTATAACTGTTCCAAAGAACGTATGAAATAAAGGTGCCAAATTGTGGCTAAAAGAAGACATTTTTTGGGTGGGTTTGCAAGCATGTGTAGAGTGCTGTGCTACTGTATGCCAGGGAGCCCACAGCGAGAGCACAGTCATCTAATCTAAGATCAAGCAGCCTTGGACACCTCCTCACTGGTTTCCACTGGGAACAGGATGGGAGGCTGCACTCGAAATCCATCCATCCACATCGCTAGTTTTCCACTCCCCTCCCTCCTTACACACCCCTCTCATGTCTACATCTACTGTATCTCTTCAGCACTTGGTTCTCAACATGTTATGCTTTATTGGTTCTTTATTTCTATACGCGTACCGACCTGCTGGTTATACATCAATGCGAGCACCTCACTGGATTACAGCCAGCTTAAATACCTCATGTCTAATGTCAGTATTGTTATGTTATGACCACAACCATGTAACATACTAATACAAAAGGAATAAAAAAACAAAGTAAATCTTATAATAATTCCCCGGAGTAAGGCTGAATTTCAGGTGAGGCACCCTTCACTCAGGGCCCTGTGTGTTTGGTATTCTTGACATAGGCCTGACGGCGCCTTAAAAAACGAGTTTAGATCACGTTCTGAGTCCCCTTGATGGCACGCAATTCGCATGTGTTGTCATTAATGATTCACAGCGGGTCTGGATTAGCTGGAGGTTCCTGGCAGATAAATGAGGCTATTTTCTAGTATAGCTCCAAGGTTAGCAAGACCTCAGCGAGCATGCTCCTGGGGCTAACTCAGTTCTATCATTACAGGCCCCAGCTGCTAGCTAAGTTAGTGCTCTCAACCCAAGGCATGCCATTCATCCATCTGAAGAAACAGGGCAGAGAAAAAGAGACACGGAGTGATTCATAGGTACTGACTTGAAGTGTAGCATCAAGGGTTCTTTGTTTTTTACTGCATCCTTTGAATATTAATTGATTCTTTATATCTTACTGTCCTGTCAGTGACCATCTGAAGCTTACTCATCCTGTTTAATTTTTCATCCATTTATCTTGTTTCTTTTCCCACAGTTTAAATCGGTGCTGAAATAAACAGTCCATTTAACTGATTCAAGAACATTTTTCAAGCATAAAATACCAAACATTCACTGGCTTCAGCTTCTCAAATGTGGGGATTGTTTTATATCAATGTAAATTCAATACTTTTGGGTTTCAGGCTGTTGGTTGGACAAAACAAGCAATTTAAAAAGTGATTGTTTGAAATTGTGTGACATATAACAAACATTAAAACCACAACTTGTAATTTTTATACATAGGATTTTAAATGGTTTAACCAAACAAAATATAGCATGCTAATCAGTGAGTTTATTTATTTATATATTTTTACCCTAGCGCAGAGCCAAGGTAGCTGTTCCCCCCTGCTCCCAGTGTTTCTGCTAAGCTTCCTGCTGTAGCTTTATGTCTAACAGACATACACGAAAGTGTTATCAATCTTGTCAAACTCTCCAAAAGAAAGTGAACAAGTGCAATTTTTTTGAATTCAAAACTAAGACAGTCAATGAAATAATTGAATTGCAGACTTGTTTAACTTTAGTTAATTTTTTTTTTTAAACAAGACACTAAGGATGCTTATGCTCAGACAAAAAAAATACATACATACTCCTGAAAAACACATCATGAGGCGCTCGAGGAGAGCTGTTGGGTGAAGCAACTATACCAGCTACTCTGCAGGCAACCAGCTATAATACTTTCAGCCAAAAAGCATTTAATTAAGTCTTCTCATTTTCCCTCTACAGCCTGCCCTATCCACAGTCTTTTCATTCATCCATCTCTAACCCTACTGGGAAATCACAGTTGATCCCTTCTTTCATCACATCCCCACACCTTTAACTCTCCTCCCCCATTTGTCCATTCCCCTTATCCTTCTGAGGCAGACTGTAGAATTCACAATCAATCAAACAGTTATCCATCACCCATCATTCTTTACTGATCTTCTTTACTGATCAATCCCAGCCCACCTGATCGCTTCCCCCTTTTTTTCTCCTATACCCTCCTTCTCTCCATGCTTCTCCATTTGTTTTGTTTTTTCCCCTAGTTGTTACGTTTGTTTTTTCCTCCACTCTTCCATCCGCTCACTTCTCTTGAGTTCCCTCCCTCTATTGGAGAGCCCTTTTAGGGCAGCACTGAATAAGGTTGGTTTGCCACAAGCATGTAAGATGATGGGTTATGCTCTCCTCCTCCCGCCCCCTATCAACACACACACACACACACACCTACAACTTCCCACTCACAGTCTGACTAAGACTCATGCCCACATGTACACACAAGCAACACAAACATTAACACACACACACACACACACACACACACACACACAAACACAGTCATCTATTGTGAATATAGAGCCCATTTCCGCTATATAGGCTAATTCCCCAGTCAGATCAGATGTCTGGTGTTCATTGATGTGGGAGGAAAATAAAAGCGAAGATTTAAGAATGTGTTGAATTTATTTCCTTTACACTCCATATCTATGCTCTCATCAGGGCAGAACGCCACAGGGGAATGATGAATAAAGGGATGTGGAAATAGTCATGGATGCTCTGGTACACCCTTATCAGGACTCTCACTTTTTATTCAAAATTCGAACCATCATTGAAAAGTAAAAAAAACAAAAAAACCAAAACAAAACATGAGGTACAGTGTGGCACAACATTTGCACAGTGTGCGGAGGCAAAAAGGTGGTAGGACAGGAAAAAAACAAATAGAGCATTAAAAGAAACCCCATAAACTACGCAAGCTAGTATGGTTATTGGGAGGTAGAGCGTGTCGTCCACTAACTGCAGGGTTGGTTGATCCTCCTGCCCATATGTCCAAGTATCTTTGAGCAAGACATTCAACCCCAAGTTCCTCCCAGTTGGCAGGCCAGTGCTTTGCATAGCAGCTCAGCCGCCACTGGTGTGTGAATGGGTGAATGAGAGGCAAATTGTAACATTGTCCGTCAAGGCAGAAAAGTCCTCTACAAGTACCATCCTTATACCGTCCATTTTATTAATGCCCATGCACTCACTGCAACTAAACAGCAGCCCATTCAATCTTGGAACTCAGCACAAACAAGGCTGGGTCAATTCATGACCAGCAGAGAATACTTTTGGCCCCCTTCCTCATAGAAATGAAGTGGCTCTGGCCTCAGAGCCTCTAGAGGGTATCTGGTTGTTTAAGAAAAAAAAGGACTAATAAAAGTGTTAAAATGAAAGAAGATAGAATGAACCTAGAGTAATGAATCTACTGTAGATGTCAGATGTAAAATGAAATGATAGAGGGTGATGAACTGCAGTGTGCGTATGTATGTGTCAGAGAGCTTGTCTGTATGTCCATCGTACGGCCCCTGAGGGGTGAACTGCTGTCAGTGCTGCTGTTCAGACAGCCTCCACTTCATCGTTCAGCCCCCCCATCTTATTCACATTAACTCGTCTAAAATAGAAACTAAATGATGCAGCTTGTAAAGGGACAGGAGCTGCGGAAAAAAAAAAAAATATGAGGGTGTGCGTGAAAAGAAGACAGATGGGAGTCATAAAATGTGGGAATAAGTTTAAATGAAAAGAAAAATGAAATTGAGGACCTGAACCCAGATAGGGTTTTTTAACTCAGGAGGAGTTAAAAAAAAATTAGATGAAAAGAGGGTAATACAAGTAACACGTCTGAGTTACTCAACCAGCGAATTATGAGTGTCCCACTCAGTGTGATCTTCCCGTAATCTAATGTCTCCAAAAGGTACAGCAGCATGTGTTTCCAACCCTCTTTGGCTCTTTTTACATAATCAGGGCTACTTGACCTACCATCTCTTTCTGCGCCTCTTCACTTACACAACTCTCCCACCTACAACACTCTACATCTTTAGCAGTGTGTCCAAGAATCATGAAGCTCAGAGAGGTAAGTGAGAGAAACAGAGCTATAATACTCTTACATCCAATATAAAAATAGCTGTCTGCTACTTATGAGTAATAAGTAGCAACAGAGCTTATGAGTAATTCACTGAGTCAATTGCACATGCCTGTTCAGACAATGCAACACAGTTCATTAAAACACAACACTACACATGGATTTCTGTTTTCTTAAATGTAGTGGTGTTAAAATTCTTTAAATAAATGATCTTCTGAATTCATCACTGCATCCACTGTTCTCTTTCCCACTTATCATCTCACTTATTGTGTCTTTTCAACACCTACAACAACTCTGATACCAAAAATAGCTCTTGCCAACTCCCACCCACTTCATCGGGACAAGGGCTCATGGAAGGGGGTCAAGGGGGTGAAAGTCAGCCCTCGTCAATCTGGAAGACTCTGTCAACAGGTTGCCGGCAGCTACTCCTCTGCTAGCGCTGCCCCTCCAAATGACTCTGCCATGACAACCCTGTACCAATCAAAAGTACTGCTCTTGTGACCCCCTCTTGAGGTAAGAAACAGACAGACTGATTACACAGCTTGTCTCTAGGTAGTTATATAGCCTTATCCAGCCTTGGCTACCCTGTCAACTCTCTTCTCCTTGTCTTTTCTTACACCCCCCATACCGTCCGAGGGGCTTCCGACCCTCATTAAATTTTTAGTAAATAACACAGGAGCCCTTTGAAAAGATGAGTAATTGCAGACTGAGAGAGGAGGAGGACGATAAGTTAACAGGGCTCTGAAACCAGACTGAATGAATGGCTGGAAAAGAGAAAGGTGGATAAAACAAGATTGGACAGGAAATTTGTAAAACTAAAAGCGAAAGAGTGGAAGAAATGGGAGTACATGCACCAGTGCATTGCTGTGTGTACAAAACAGTTAGCAATATGGTTGCAGCAGTGATGGTGGCAGCATTGGGTGGGTGTAGTTTGAGAGCTCTTATCCTCAGTCGCTTGCTCTATCTAGCGACCTACCACTGTTACAGAATTGTCACCCCTGACCTGGAATTCTACACAAATACTGTGAATAGTACATCATGATTACTCTAAGTTATAGTAAATGATTCTTTTCTAACATTTTAAGATTCTTTTCAAACCATCAAGTCAGTGTGTCATTGTTTTGCACAGTACTAAACTGCTGGGATCAGTGTGCTTTAAGTTCCCATATCCACTGGAAAAATAGTAATTATTATTATTAGTAACCAGTCTTTGGTTCCATGTTGTGAAGTGGATGCTCACACTGAGCAAGTCAGCATTGGCATGTTTTCCCTTTCTGCCTCAATATCACTGGTGTGCAATTAATTACTCCTGCTGTGAGAGTTGGGTGATGAAGCAAAATGACGAAGGGGCTGATTGTAATGGCAGCAAAACCACCATCTATCACACGTGCCCAACCAACAACACTCGCATAAAACATGAATGCACACTTTAATTTATTTCTTTTGTGCGAAGTCTTGAGGAGGATTGACTTCACTAAATGGCTTGAGTTCAATTAGATTAATCTTTAATGGGCCGTATTAATCTTAAATGTTCTCCTCTCACTGGTGCTTTGTTCTATTAATCAGTGCAGTGTAGTAATCAAAGAATACACATCCACTGTGTTTGTGTGAGACAGATGTTGTATCGTTAATGTGTATATATGTCCATATACACATACTGTATATACTCATACTTTAAGGGCATTTGTATGTGTGCGTATTGTATTTGTGTACTATTATACTAAATTGCCTCCCTTCTTTCACCGACAGTACACTCATCACGTCTGTTGCTCCCCGTCGGCTGATGATGAATAATAGATGGTGGCAGTACAGTAAGAATCAGAGACAGAGCAATGATAGATGAATGTTTCATACTGCCATTCATTCTTTATATGAATGTCAGAGGTATCTTCATGCCTATCTGTTCCTTTCAGCAACAATGTCACTCCGTCTGTGTCCTGTGCAACTTTCATGTGCATATACCCTTCCCCAACATGTCATTTTTTCCTGCTTTCCCTCGATTCTCATCAGCCTCCATTACCCCACATCTTCATACTAATAACGGAGAGATGTAAACCCTGGCATTTGTTTTTCATTCAGCTATGGTAATGTTCAGATATTGGACTCTTCTGCCTTGACCTGCTGCTGTAAAGGGTCTGGCTCCTCCATGTCTGACAGCTGAATTGCTACAGGGTCCTACAAACGTCATGGCTGCTAGCATAACTATATAACTTTTGAAACAAGAAATACTACACTCGTCCTCTTACAAATACTAAAATGTTGAATTAATTAGCAATAAATAACACGATTGCTTAATTCAATGAATTCAGGGATTTTGCATCTACAGCTTTACCTGGTAGTAGCTCATGGTTGCTAATGTTAGCAAACTAGATAGATACTGTTGTAAACTGCCATTACTGAGTCAGTTTACTGAATTAATGATCCTTAATTTACCATTAAAGCGTCATTGTGACTTCTTGCTACAGTGGCTGGTGTTAAGCAGAAAGTTTAAGGTTTATACGATTTTCTGTGTGGCTAGCCTTGGGTATCCTCAACATCATGTGCATGCACTTAAAAGAAACTGCAGCACCACCATCCTATATACGCAGAGAAAACTGAGGAGAGATTATTGATTTTGTGGGAAAAAAAAGGCTGATAACGGATATGTGTATTTGTCATCCAAGGAGAGCCTTAGAGGGAAATGGCCAATGCAATCATCAGCAGAGGGGAGCCTGTAGGGACGCATTCACACACATAAACACGCACATACACTTATTTATAAAGACACATAGCAGAGGAGGCACAGGACAAAGATACAAAGAAACAAATAGGAAGCTCAGAACTAATAGACCAAAGAGTAGACATTCAATTTGTCTCACACATACACCAACCTAAACCTCAAACAAAAGCTGACAAATGGACCATGTGAAAGCCCCGAGCTTTTCGGGGTAACAGCTGGTTCCCGACTGTGTTTCACAAAGGCGCCATCATATGACAATACGATTGTGATAAACATTCACACTGTTCAGTTAGAGCCACAACAGGTGTGCAATTTAGACAGGGGGCACAGAAAGTGAGTCACTGTGTATTAACCAGATGAACTGTGCTGAATGAATAATGGTTTGATTGACTTCTCTTTGCTCTTGGAGAGAAAAGAGAGGGAGGAATCAAGAGGTATAACCACACTGTTTTATCACTGTTTTATCAGGTCGTCTCAGTAATTAAACACGTACAGCTGTGGTTCAAAGAGACAGAAAGTGAGAATCGTTGTAGAGAGAAAGAAAGAGTGGTAACGAAACAGACGGAGACACATTTATGGAGCAAATTTGGGATTAAGACACACTGAAAAAGGAGGAGAGGGATCTTAACACTGTACCCATGATCCTCCTAGGTGGGAATCTCTGCTGCTGCTGCTCTGAATGCGTGTGTGTGTTATAATTATGTACTTAACACATAATTCTCATTTATAGCCTAGGGTTACCACGGAAACACAAACAACCGAGCAGCAGATGACAAGTTTAAAAATATGATGCTTAAAAAAAAAAAGAAGCCACACTTCGTTGTGTGCTTTTTAGCTAGCATATGTGTGGCTGTGCCCGTTAGCTTGTATGCAAAGTGTATGTTCTGCGCGGTGGTGTGAGTTTTGTGCTGTATGAATGTGAGGTGGGTGAGAAGGAGACAGAAGGAGAGAGATGTGTTGAGAAAGGGGAGATAATGGGAGGGAGGGGAGGCAGAAGAGAGGGAGGGGCTGATGATGGGAGTGTGAATGTTTTCTATTTTTAGCCTGCATGTGTAATATATGTCAATAGGTGTTCAAACCACAGAGTAAGAGAGGCTTTGGCAGGCTATGATACACAGATTCTGTTCCTTTTTCATGTTCTCATGTCAACAATCTAAAACGAAACCTTGTCTGGTATAATTAAATAGCATTTCTGTGTAGATAAAACCACGGTAACTAACAAAATTACAGTCCATTTTTCAGATGAGTTAAGATAACTTTTGCCCCTAATATTTTCTTTCCCCAACAGGAGGCAAATGTGCCGAAAGCATCTGTAAAACCCAAATAAACTGAATGTGCTGAAATTAAATTGAGTGCACAATAGAAGCAGCAGAAGGAAAAAAATCATATATAAATGAAATGAAATCAGGATTATATCCCTAAAACTATTTTGTCACTCATTAATCCCAAAATGATTGTGCTTTGTTGGAAAAGATGCAGAGCCACAAACACACTCGCACACACACACACACACACACACACACACACACACAGAAACAGACACACAAGAGATGGATTAAGTGTCATCAATCAATAAATCCCAATCGTGGACCAATATCAAAATATCCCAAAAGTAACAGATCCAGACAATTTGTCTGTCCACCACGCTGAATACAATAAATCGGTTCAGAGGTAGAACACTATTATGAGTGATGGCACGGAGAAAGTCAGATCTGCTATGGCCAAATTACCACACAATTTTAAATGTGGCTTCCCATTCTGCCATATATCTTTGTTTGTGATGCTGCAATGCAGGGACCACAATCACTTATTGGATTATATGGCTATCACATCCATCACCCCGTTCTGTGACTGGCCTCCACGTTTACTAAAGCATTTATCTGATCATCCTCTCATAAATGGCCTGATGAATTGCAGCATCCTCTGACTTTGGTCTAATCATAATTGCATCTGTCTCCAATGGAGACTGTCTCTTGTCCCTTTCTGTCTCCATTTCTCTGAATCATTCTCTGGAGGGAGTCATGCACAAACAACAAAATTGAGCTTGACTGGCAAGGACAGTTATCCAGACAAAATTATCAGTATGCATTGTAACTAATGTATTATTGTAATTTTAATATTCAAAGCAGTAACATTAAAGAACAAGACTAATAGTATGCAGACACGCTAGCAGCTCTGTGAGGCTGTACTTGGACATAGTAGTGCTTTGAGGTAAATGCCAACATCAGCATACTAACGTGTTAACACTAACAATATTAACATGCTCATGTTTAGTGGGTATGATTGTTGGTTTAACTGGTATGACAGTTGCGATTTAGCACTAAACACAAAGTACAGCTAAAGCTGATGGGAATGCCATTGGTTTCTCAGGTCAACCAAAGTACTGGACAAAGTGAAATTTTGACCTGATAATGGCCTTATAGAGTAAAATGTGAAGAGATCATCAGTGTTATTGCAATTCATCTTGAGGGGGGGCCTGCATGCCTGCATTAAATTTCAAGGCAATCCATCCAGTATTTGTTGAATATGACCGCATATTTGAATTTCATGGTGGTGCGAGAGAAGATGCCAGGGGTTTACCGCCATCATTAGGATTGATCCTCTGGGAACTATGAGTGTCTGTACCAAATTTCATAGTAATCCATCCAACACACAATTTCAATCTGGGTCAAAGTGGGCCAAAGAAGATCGACCAACCGACTGGCATACCGGCACTGCCATTCCACACTGTTGGTGTGGCAAAAAATTGTAATATTCATATTTTACGTACCCTTGGCTCTTGTTGGGCTCAGGCTGAGTTGCAGACCTCTAATATAATCACTGCAGTCTTGATTTGGAGGTAATCATGACCAAGGAAATGAAAAATAGCAGTAAAAAACCTTGAAGAACAACAATAATGGCTGTAATCAAAGAACAACAAGCACAGGTGAGGGAAAGAGAGGATTTACAAGCTTTTTAATTCTATCTGGTTATGAGTAAAGAGTAAAATGTAAAAAAATACAATAAAATTGAGAGAAAAAATCAAGCTCCTCTGTAAGGCAACACAAACATCATCTGATATTTTAGGACAAACACAGACTATTTGATAGTCTGTGATGGCATGCAAACAATTTGACTAGTGAGGCCAAAACGCCTCTACACTCTGTGGAGTCTGTATCTCAAAACATGCTTTTTTTTTTTCCACAACCCACATTTCTGCAGAATATACAGAGGATATTTAGCCACTTTGAATCTGCTTCTCTCACTTAAATCAGTGCATACACACACACACACACACACATATGAACACCCGTATACATACATGCACACTCAGACGGACACAGGTACACATAAACAAACATGCACATACAATACACACATTTGGAACAGTAAAGCCCTCAATAAAGGCCATCTGTGAATTTCTAAAAGCATTTGGCCAGGTTCTTGGTATCGGTCTGCTTGTCCGTGGGGCCTGGCTCAAATGTGTTAGTGTTTCCCAGCATGCCTTCTGTATAGAACACACATCAGTGACCTCATGGCTGGAGACCGGAGCACAGGCCAAGTTTGCGACTAAGAGCTCTACAGGGAAAGGAAACACACAAACACACACACACACACACACACACACACACACACACACACACACACACACACACACACACACACACACACACACACACACACAGTTCTATCTCTGCTCCCTAAAAGCTTTAGTTTACTCATTGACCACTTTTCTTCTCTCTACTTCAGTGTCTCTCTCTCCTCATTTGATAGCGAACAGATTGGACTCTTCTAAGCAAGTTTTTTCTCCCAACACTCGTTTCACTAAAACTTTCTTAATGCATCTCCTCTTTCTCCAACTTAGCGATGGTACAGGGTACATTGTGCAAACTACCTGATGATGAGTTTGAGCAGTGTGATGAAACAAGACATCTGATATTTTATTTTTCAAGGAGGGTGTTAAGCTCTGTTCTAGCTGATTGTAAATGCTGTGGGAAAGGATACAGAGAAGTGAAAATTCAAATGTGCGATTCACAAGCTAACTTTTGCTAATTATAGCAGCACAGGTATCATCTGCATTTGTTCAGAAGTCACAGCTCCCCTATCAAACAACTACAACACAACCAACAAAGAAAGAATGTGTTCACGCACTAAATAGCTCTTCGCTCTTGACAATTTGTCTCTGACTTTCTGGCTCATATATACATGCAGCTCATCAAATACTGTGTGAGTAAATGGAGCTGATGGAGATAGAGAAAGGTAAGTATCCTGAGGTGCGTCAGCTCCCAGTGTGCCCAGCCAAAGAGTACTACTGGTAAGCTGTTACTCCATTTACATCAGGCTGCAAGCCTGGTCCACCAGGCCTGGGAACATTCATTATGGTCCAAAGCACTTGACCACAACATCCATCACTGCAGCCTGATCTATATCCACCCATTAGGCTGCCGCTATCACCACCGCCCAACACTGATTAGCCACATCGGTAATGTGAGTGGATAGGAACCTAGAGTGCATGGATGAATCCCCCAGGATGGCTCTGGTGTTTTAGTCATGCAGACAACTCACTCAGAATGCCAAGTGTTCTTTATCGGAGAAGGAAAGCTGTGTAAACTAGAATATAGGGAAGTGAAATATATATTTATAAATATTTTATTTTGTGCAGTGAAAGGGCAGAGGAGTTTGTGTTTTACTAGTATCTCTCGCAATTGCAGAAACTGAATAGTAACATGGTGTTTTCCACTCCACCTGAGTTAGTTGAGAAAGATTCACTCACTGCAGTTTTGTGGCATATTTGGTTTCTAGCAAATGAAACAGCAGACTAACCAAATCCCTAAGAAGCTGTGTAATTTGCATGAAGAAAATCGTAGTAAATGAAAATACTTCATATTTATTCCCATATTTCCCATAATATGATTCACAGATGTTATTAGTTTTATTATTTCATAACGGATAATATTATCCGATTTCATTATATGTGCCTTGGGGAGAAAACTGGAGAGCCAATTCAGAAACATTAGGATAAAAGTTAAGTAGGGAAAATATTGTGCTCTATCTTTTATAAGCAAAGTTGGCCAATTCATAGAAGTTCAAGTGAGAAGTAAGTTTTTATTTCTGCAGTAGAAAACAGAATTATTTAACAGTAGATAACCTGAAGGGCTTTGTATTCTCAATATACAGTATGTATATTATATGGTATGATCGGTTTTGTCAAAAAGATCTGAGGAATGATGACTTATTAACAGTGGTAGTACTTTGAATATTTCCAGTGGTCACATGACCCATGTCTGCCGTAGCAGTCCCATGAGTCTCTAATGGTGAAGTCCAGAAATAATCTTGTTTGCAGTACACCAGTGACCACCTAAATTAATTTTTTTATATGTTAAATTATTTCTGTAGTGGCCTACAGAATAATAAATCTGCCTGTAGAACCACAAAGTGCCATAAAATCTGAGGGAGATTTAAAGTTACCAAAGACTGGATACTGCTTTTCCTTACTGTGTGTTATCAGCAGAGAATCCATTTACAAAGACATACAGTTAATTTTCATTCTACCAAAGCAGCAGCAGAGGGAAATTTTTTTATTAACTTAGTTGAAGTACAGGCTATGCTGAGTGTTTTTCCACTTACTATCAAGAATACTCTCCTAAATGTGACAAGCCTCTGAGAAATGCAATTTAGCTGTGCACCAGTGCACCAGTTGTTCCTATGTATTTGTATTTTTATGTGTTTCATAGAAGCCAGGATCAGACCAATGGGCTTTATCTGTCTTTATGCTTCCCCCCTCTCCTCCTCATCCCTTCGCTTTTGTAGTGTTAGTAATAAACTGCAGATAGTTTTCTCTTTCACCTCACAAACACGCTGGGGAGATGAGATTCCCCAGCTGTGTGTCTACATGTGCTCAAGGCTATTGAGCGTAGAGCGCAAACTCTGATAAATTAATTGTAATATAGCCTGGTTTGAGTGGATGTTGCGACTAGGTACTGCAGCAATGCAGGTTCAAAGTCATTTTGTGTTTGTGTGTGTGTGTTTTTTGTGAAAGAAAGAGAGAGGGAGGGAGGCAGAAGGAAAGGAGAGAGTATATGCAGGCTTGGACTGTAGGGCATTGCAATGCATAATTTGGTAAGGAAATGTTCCACTTTTAAACACATAATGAAAGTCAAAAGAATTTATAAGAAGTAGTTTTCACATCATCAACATTACTTTATAGGGGTAAAGAAAAGAGAAATGAAAGGTAGAGAGAGGTGGGGTGAGTAGAGAAGTTGAGATCCATGGTGTTATAAAGAGAAACAGAGAAGGTAAAGAGATAAGAGAGCTGACAGGTGAAGTAAGATTGCATTTAAGATTACATATGCAATTGAGATTTTTCGCGTTTTCCTGAAAAATTACATTCCTTTGCATTTATCATTTATCATCTAAACTAAAATGATTTATGGTACAAAATTAACAATTCTGCTTTAAAAAGATACTGGGATAAAAAAAGGTGAAGTTAGATTTTGAGCTTCCAAATATATTATTTATTTATATATATATATATTTTTATTTATTTTTTTGTTTTTTTTTGTTTGCAGATTAGATTAGAAATTACTTTTTAGATAAAACATTTTACCACGCCTTTTTTCCCTCACATTCAAATTGCCAATTCCAAGTACATTTAAAGGCATCCTATTTTCAGGACATCTTCCATAATACACAATGCATCAAAACGGTGAGATTATGTCCTATCAACCTAGCATCTGCAGCGAAACAATATCAATTTGCTCACACTGCATATGTGTTCAATTGTGCCTCCTGTGTAAGATTGAAGTGTATTGTTCGTGTATATGATACCAAGGTTATGGACCATCTCTCCTTAACAGCTAAAGTGGTTTCCTTGTGGTGCATTCAGCAGGATTTGTTACCCACAGTCAACTGATAGCTTTGATGGTTTACTTGACTTGAAAAGTGCATCTAAATAGGTTTTGCATTTAAGCTGAAAACTGAATGAACTTATACACTCTGTTTTGAGCAGGTCCTTGATGTGCTGGTAATTCAATGCTAATAAGATTTAAAACATAATGTAGATTGTCTCCGGTGAAATGAGGCCGGTGAAAATCCTTAAAGGAGACTTCTTATTGAGCTGCAGTGGACCATGGCCTCGCTCCTCACAGAGCAGAGAGGTAGAGGACAGGTTACTCATGAGAGGGGTTGGGAAATTGAATTAATACTGCCACCAGTCAACCCTCTGCAGGGAAAAAAGGCTTACTGAAATCTATTAATGGTGTTAGTCCATGACTTGACTTTTATGCTCTTCCTAGTGCTTGGCGCTGTCAGATGGCACATGGCAGGATTAGTCTCTGAACATGGGTAATCCCCAAAAGACATGTGGATAAAGAAAAAAGTTGATTCCTAGCTTTGTGAAGGACACGTCCTATGTCCACGCACTGACACTAGAATGACAATACACAGTAGAGAAATCCAATATAATACCAGTATTAGGCACAATGTTGAACCATGAAGAGAGTGTGCTTTTTTTTTTAAAAACTGCTGCAAAACAAACGTCACTACAGAAAATCCAGCAAGATCATCCTCAGTGAGGCCTGTCAGGGTGCAGAAGAAAGAAGACGAGAGGAGAAGACAACCCACACACACAGACACACATAAACTAAAGCAGAGGGAACGGCTCCAGAGACAAGCATTAATCCCCACAGATTTAGTGTAGCAGAACAATTGCTTTTGTCACCCTGGATAATCAGCACAGACCACAGTTTATGAATTAAAGTATGCCCAGAAAGACGTAGACGTATACGCACAGAGAGTGTGTGTGTGTGAGTGAGAGAAAATGCATGTATGTCAGCGCAAGAGTGAGAGCAAAAAAAAAAAATGGAACAATGACGTCTACCTGTTCAAAAGACTTGGCTGCGAATCTGGTAAGATTAATCAGAGTCGTTCAGAAAGCGTTTATCACATTCTCTACAGGGAAATGAGAGGTGATTTATTTCCATAACTTGGCCTACATATATGGAGAACTATCACTCACATTAACTTCAGCCCCTATTATCCACTCAGTAATGAGAATGTCTGCCCAGTGGACACAATCCTGTCTAATCCATAATTGTTTACAATATGGTGTTTGCTTAAAGTCAACTCAATCAAGGGCCATTCCAATAAAACTACAACAATGCATTACTAAATCATGGTGTAAGGATCTTCTTAAATCAGCCTTTATGTATGCAACATAGTACAATCAAACCAAACAGGAATTGGCCGTTATTTTACTTAAACAGGTAGATGCCCTTTAAGACTCATCATTTATCCGTTTTTTTTTTTTATTAAAAGAAAATAAAAATACTGTTTAGCAATGTAATCATGTTTCAATTTTGTTTTTTTAATTATATCAAGAGACTCTGGTATGTAATCAGCACCCTGTTTGTATTTTCTTCACAATTTGCTCTTCACTTCACAAGAAGGATATTGTGAGCTATACTTGCAGCAAAAGTTTCTCACTTTGTGTCACCTAGTTTTTGGGTATTTGTCCTTTTTTTTGACAGATGACAGTGGAGACAGACAAGAAACCTAAGGAGAGCAAGGGGGATGACTTGGAACAAAAGTCCCCAGGTGGAATTGAACTGGGGACATTTTACAATAACGTGGTATGCACCGTCTTGCAACAGGAAACACGTGATCAAGAGAAAGAGTCTACAACCACGCTAGTGGCTCTGTTAGTCTGTACTTAGGCATGGGGGATGCTTTGAGCTGAATGCTACATCAGCATGTTCATATGTTCACAACAAAATTTTAAAATGCTGATGTTAAGCAGCTAGAATGATTACCATGTTCATGTTCATTGCCATCGGACTCAGCTGAGCTAACACACAGCTGAGTCCGATGGCAATGTCATTATTTTTGCAGATATTTAGTCATAAACTAATTGGACAAATGACATTTTGACCTTATGCTAGATGAAAAATCAGGGGATCCCCAAAGTCAGTAGGCTTCATCCTCTGGGGACCATGAATGTCTGTTCAAATTTTCAAGGCAATTCATCTGATAGTTGTTGAGGTATTTCAGTCCAGACCAAAGTTTTGGACTGACTGACCATCAGAAAGACATTGCTGTCCCTCGAGCCATGCCACTTGCATGTCTAAAAACTGGTGAAAAGCCAAAATGTGAGCCTTAATATGTTTGCACAGAAAAATCCACCCCCCCTTGTATCACAAACAAAAGTCTAAATGGCAGGAAATGATCAGAAGGGTTTCAGGGCTTGGTGTGGTGGGGTTGGTTTCACCATGTGTCTTTAGACCGACTCAATGGGCAGCAGCCATCAGCTGTTCAGGATGCCGCTGAACACCCTGGAAACGGATAATCACTGACTCATTTTCAGGTTCCAAACTGAGAGCCTGCTGGTAATTGAATTGGAGGAGTGGGCACAAGTATAGTGGGCTTCGAAGGACCGTAGCTGATGGCAGTCAGCTGTGACAGACAGTGAGTGAGAGACCATGAAGGGGCGGGGGGGGGGAGCTGTTCACAAATCTGACGTAATACTTTTTGTTTTCAACACCTTGAGCATCACTTCAATCACTTTTGCCCTGTTAGTTGAGATGAAGTTAGTCAGGACACCTTGTTCTATGACAGGGCACCATTTGCATGCATGGCACGCCAATGATGAAAAAAGGGAGGGGCAAAACAAAGCATATGCTTGAAATACCTTACTGAGAGAACCTCCCTGTCAATTACCCTTCAAAGTCACATTGACCACAACAAACCCCCCACCGTTGGCTGACAGGTGACAAGGTAAATGCATTTTGCAAAACCCTGAAAGGTTTTGCGCTTAATATCTTTTACAAAAAATGGGCAACCATCCAGACCTCTGCATGAAAAGGGGGTAAAATACATACCAATAACAAAACAGGGGGGCATGTGCGAGCCTCTGGCAGAGCTGAAACTAATTATTTGGCAGATTTTGGAAGGCAGACTGGGGTGCAGTATTGAATCGTGTGGCCTCAAACACAAGAACACAAGGAGCAGGTACCAACTCTACTAACTAGTAAATTCCTTCTTTCTGAAATGTTTAGTCTGGTCTTACTTATTCTTTATACAGAGGTTATTGATTATTTGCAGATTTCTTTTGCAGTTCTTTGACCAATTTTCAACTCCTGAAAATTGGACCCTTTTCAGCTGCTGGAAAAATGGTCCACTGCTAGTAAACAAAATATGAGTGATATCAATCTATCATTCAAGATTAAAAACTGGCAATCTGTTATAATGTGCATATACAGTAACACACACACACACACACACACACACACACACACACACACACACACACACACACACACACGATAATATGTTAAAGCCCCTACCTGAAATCAAGACCATCAACAGGTGTTCACAGCCTGTATTCAATAATTCAAAATTCAAAAATATAGAATAGTTTATAAAAATTATTTCTTGATTCAAACAGTTCCTGCTGATGCAATGTATAGTCTTAGTCTGAATTTGACTCCATCAGGGCTTTGAACTTGTGTCATTTTAAACAGCTGTTATACTGTGTTGTTATTCTAAATGAACATGTTCTCTTGAGCAGTCAATGGTAAACAAAACCATAATTGTTATATACCTATTTCACATTGTGCTATCAGTTATTTATTAAGATACAGGTGCTACATTTACACACAGTTTAAAAATTGTGACATCTGCCCCTGTGCTCTGATGTGTGTGACCACCAGGCTATGGACACAGTGTCCATGTCAGTAATTGAGGTAGTTGTAAATTACATTCACTGGTGAGTTATTGCCGTGTACCTAGAAACCACGGATCTGGAAAATTACTTTAGTGATTTTTATGCCTTTATAATAACTCCACTATCGTCACAATTCAACAACCATGGACATTAAACTAAATGCAGGAGCACATAGTTGCTTTAGAAAGGTACACAGAAATACAGAACAGAACATCCTAAGCATATGCCTTCACCCTGGGACACAAACAGACAAAACACAATGTAAACATCACTTGAATGTAGGCATGCACACAAACATGAACACAAGCAGCCTCAAGATACACATCAGTTTAGAAGAAAACAAAAAAAAAGAACGTACAGAAGGTTAGGGGCAGTGAATGAGGGAGAGAGAATAAAAATCTACAGTCATGCAGCGCTGTGAGGCTTTAATGATCATTGCAACATACCAGAAAACAAAACTTGGAGAGGGATAAAAGGGGAAAACAATGGTATTCTTAGATTTATATCACTAGTTGGGCATAAAAAAAAATATATCCATCAGGGATCAGTCTAAGTTATGAGGCCTACGTTTTTGAGCTTGTGATACAAGATTCAGTAAGTCAGTAACTATTGAGATAAATGTTGTCTTTTCCAGGTCTTTTAGGCTGAGGTGCACTTAAGTGCGAGTGTTTTATGAACTTTTGAGTGCTTTAGATTAAAACAAACAAACAAACAAAAAAAACTACATCATTCATACTATTATTCTACCCGTCTGGTAATCGTACTCAACTGAATTCCAAGTTGAATTTCCAAAAAATGTACTAAATGTGTATGATGTCATATACTGCGATAGAATATTTTATCTGTACTGCCCACCACTATTAGCATTAATCTCAAAGTACAGCTGAAGCTGACAGAAATGAACTAATTTGTTTAAATGAACTGTATGGCTTTAAATAACGTCTTGGACAGACTTTTTGGCCTTCTGTTAATCTAGTCAATAGGATGCACCATCTGAAAATGATAAATATCTCCACCAAATTTCATCAGACTGTCAACGTTTCAACTGACTAGTGTTGCTATCCCAAGAGCCACGCCAAAAACACACAGAGAGGGTAGAAACTAAGGTGAGAGGGATGAAAATGGAATGATATTTCTGTATTGTGACCTCTTCTCTGTTGCTTTTTCTTTATCAGCGCTGGAGAGAAGAATGAGGGTCAGAGGGCTGGGTGAGAGGCAGAAGCATGGAGCAAATCGCCTCCTTATGTCTCATTTCTCTGGAAGGCAGACTTAGGCAGAGGAGAAGGAGGGTGAGGAGAGACAAACTTGGGCAGAAGTCAAAAGTCTGATTCACTTTCTCTAGTACATGCTGTTCTGTATATGTGTGTGTTAGTGGATCTCCATTATATTGAATTATTACGATATCAGTGAGTTAAACTGGAAGTCAGTGTTGTACTGAAACCATGTTAAGGCCAAAGGTGACTGTAGATGTTACTGAAGCTTTTAATACACGTTTACTTCCAGTTCTAATCACCAAACAGTAAGAAAGAGGACAATTATACACACATTACAATTATTATTATAATTATACACATACACAAATGTGGCTTTTATTCTCCTAAGGAATAAGACATTTTTTAAAAATAATCTAATAAATATGTTGCGTTAAGAAGAAGTAAATAATCCACAATTCATGACAACCCCTGATATATTAAAATTAAGTTACAAAGCCTTTCCAGTCTCTTTACTGTTTAAAGTTAGTGGATTTCGCTGGATTCCTGCCAAGTGCCTATTGTATCATGGCTTTTCTTGGTTGTTTGCTGTCGCAAAAAAAGAGAAAGAAGAAAAAATGAAAAGCTGACAAAAAAAAACAAAACAAGACTGTACAAACCTACAGACCACAGATAAAGCCTGTGGAGAATATTGTCAGTTAGTGAAATCTTTGACCAATGACATTCTGTCTATTAATGGTACTGTGCTCTATTTTGACCAGTTTTTTTTGAATATACAGTATGTCTGACAGTCAATAACACATGCTGTAATGAAACAGTTTCAAGGTGCAGAAAATGCCCTAAAATGGATGGTCTAGTGTACAATATCTTTGAGCTGATTTGTTAAGTGTGTGTGTCCTAGGCCTCATTTCCACCTTTTAAATAACATGTGATCTCACATCCACAGGCCTTTGCAATCATACTGCTGGTATTAACCTATGGTTTTCCTTATTCAGATATTCTGGATATCCAGATACAGATCGCATGTTAATGCCATATGTAACTGGGTACTAGTGGGAATAACTGTATCTGCTCAATGCTTTGTTTTATGTACTGTGATGAGTGGTAGTTTTCAATGTTGTTGGTCGGTTCCCTAAGGTACAGTAGCAAGCCTTTCACACTTTGATGTGCTGCATTTTCTACAGTAAGGTAATTACTTCACAGTAAAGAAGAATAACTGGCTCTCATGTGCTATTCAAACTGAAATCTATGCTTTACAATGAGATCGAGCTGGTTAGTTTAGCCCACATCCCTATATTCTTGAGTACCTCAAGCACTTATGATCAGCTAATCATTGAGATGATCCGATTCTTTCTAAAGGTCTGCCTTAACTTGAACTGATGGTGTTCAAGTAAATACTGAGGAGTACTGTAAGTTACTTTGGATAAGAGAGCCTGCCAAATGCTGTGACTGTAAATGTAAATGTTACCTGAAATATCTCCATATATCAACTCCATGAATAAAGCCCTTGAAAACCAATGATAATCATACTATTTTAAGGAATTACTAATCTTGATTTAATGAAGAAATTAAGGATATTGGAGGGTAAAAAAATAATTTGATTTGGTTCAGTGTATGCACTGGAGTGCTATGACTGTACACACAGAATAGATTATTTGCATTTAGACATATATTTCAGTTCATGATTTCTCTTAAACAGAAAGATGCACGCTTTTATCCCAAATTTCTCTCATGTTTCACACACAGTAACCACGATACGGAGCCATAAATCTTTCACACGCCAACCCCCTGCGGTTTATGCATGTCATGAACTCATGATCTCCTGTCATTATGCAAACTCCAAATGAGTCTTGATATGAGTGCAGGTCAGCTCACCACTAATCTTGGCCTTAAAGTAGAAAAGCTTGGATCTAAATCACCATGGACAAATTACTTCCTTAACCGCTCTCATAAATCCAAGATAAAGGGTCACTGACATCACATTTAGGTCTTTCAGTCATACTCACATCACCCATTCTAATTAGTAGCACTAACAATGGCCGCCACATTTCTCACTACTGCCCAAATCAATATCCGCTCATCTACATTGATCATCGTTTTTCACAGGCTGCTGGCTCCAAAATAAATGCTCTATAAATCAGACCTTCGTGACAATGAGTTGTGAAAGAGACATACAAGCACACAAAGAAGGCCAAACACATATAAAGCATTTATGGGCAGAAGTGAACACAAACAGGCAAATACACCCAATGTGCAAAATGATAGCTTAGTTATGCCTCCCATTGGCTAGTGACACCAAACTAGCCGAGTCTCGAGTTAGATAGCCAAAAAGTGTTATATTTCATCAGTCTGGCAGTCCTAAAAAACAATGATAACACCCGAGGCCAGTTTTATTACCAATCCAACTTTTTTTCCTGATCATGTCATACATTGAAAGCTAAGTTACCACAGCTTCCATTAAACAGAACTTTAGGCCACTAGCAGAGCTAATAACATTAGTTTAAAAGAAATGGCTCACTCAAGAGAGACATCAGATTAAACTAGATTAAACAAGGAAACAAAGATTCTAAATGATTTAGATGTGTCACACACAGACCAGTGAAGGTCAGTGACAGGTGTCAGTAATAGTGGTCATGAACGATCATGAACTTATCAGGATCCTTCAGACGGTGAACGAACAATCGTCTATCAGAAACTGCCCCACCAGTTTGCACTTGATCTACATTAGAAAAAAAGCTGCCATTGCCATTGTTCTGTCCTGGCGATAATAATAATAATAATAATAATAATAATAATAATAATAATAATAAAAAACATTATTTTTTACCACACTTTTTGAAAAAAAGTTACACGGGGCTCTACAGGGTTAAACCAGGATTTAAACATTTCAGGACTAAGGCTAATAAAATCAGGCAATTAAAATAATACAGAAGTTAAATGGAATTTAAAAAAAGATACTGTATATTTTAAGAAGTGCTTTAAAAGATGTCAATTATTCGTCAAGCCTCAGATGATGTGGTTTATTGATAGAAAGGGTGAAACTAGACAGAGAAAATAGAATTGTTAGAAAATGTTACCTGAGTTGCATTAATCTAAAAAGATCATAGTTAAGCCTACTAATAAAAAAAAGTCATGTTAACAATCAATGCATTTACAGTTGTCTGTCTTTTAAAATGTGTAAAATGACTAAAAATGTCATTGCAACTATAAACCAAAATTATTGTTAATAATATTAATAATAATCATAATAATAGTAAACTAATTTTTACATGTTTTAAGCAATGTGAAGCCCTCACACACAAGAAAAAATATATGGAAACAGTCTATTTAGAAATATGTTTTTAAAGGTTTTTTTGATGGAGAAGAATCTGGGTCCAGTCCCTGATGGTTAACAGCCCAGTCAGTGCCCCTGTTGCAGAACCCCCCCCCCACATAGATCTTCTACATGCACACGCAATCCCCACACCACAACCAACAACAGTGTATGTGAGGGGTCCTGTGTGGTTGTCTGGGAGACAGAGAGCAGTGCATTGATCTTGGAGGAGCAGTCATCAAAAGAAACTGGTCTTTGAAAAGGATATTAATCATTCTCAGGCTTGGCTATGCTAATGACTACAACACAACCAAACACTCCAGCTCTCATCATTACTTCATCAATTGGAAGCGCCTAATGAGTCTGCAAAGATGACAAGATGCATTGAGAACAGCCAACATGTTTTGTTATGTGTAATAGTGTGCATTTTAAGAGAGCACCACGAGTGGTTGTTTTTATTGCTCGAACAAATACACACTATTTACTATATCAATTTATAGTCTTGTAAACTGACTACGAGACAACAAAAGCAGATTATGTAATAAAGCCTTACACGCAATAGTGGCAATGATGTTCTCGAAAAGACTGGAATGAGGTGAAATTTTTGCTCTAATAAATCAGTAATGTTTCTGGAGTAAGTGAAGTATCCATCCCAGCAATGTCGACGCGTAGCACAGTAGAGGTTGCCAGGAGCATTTAACTAAAGAACTTTTATGAGTTGAGGATTTGTTGAATAATTTCTGTAAACTGACTTACAACAACTTGTATAGCTGCTTCAGTCTCATTCATGGCTGTCACCGTTTTTGTTGCTTCTTTTTCATGGATGTAGTTAGGCAGCTAGCAAGCTACACAGGGAAATTACGTCAACAATCTTAAAAAAAAAAAAAAAATCAGGGATGATGGCATTGATTCAGGCATCTGGAACCAGGCTGTGGTGGTGTTAAAGCTAACAGTGTAATAGCTGCCACACCCAATAGTGGTTTATACGTTAGCTATAATGGCTCACTATAGTGTTAGTCTGGCTCTTATCAGTCACAAGAGCCTGGACTTTTCGAGTTTCACCAGCCAGCTTATGGCAGCAGACCGGTGCTGATGGGTGGTGATTTTAACAATACTTGGAAAAATCTTTTTGCTCTAACTGGCTAACAGCATCGACAAGTATTTGGGGTAAG
This sequence comes from Xiphias gladius, assembly GCF_016859285.1. Lineage (NCBI taxonomy): Eukaryota > Metazoa > Chordata > Actinopteri > Istiophoriformes > Xiphiidae > Xiphias > Xiphias gladius. The sequence goes on along the minus strand of NC_053417.1, from coordinate 17,201,287 downwards.
CTACTCAGGAGATTTATACCACCAGAGGGCATCTTTATGGTAGATTTTCACATGCTCCTTCATTAGATAAAATTCTACTTGAAATCAACGAAGAAGCCTTTATGAAGTGAATATGCAGAGTTAAATAGACCAAAAAAAAGAAGCAATTTATATCCTTTTATTAATTAGATAATGCTTTGTCAATTATCTTCATGGAGAAAATTAGTTTCTCAAGTGGTGCAGTCAGTGAAAAAGTTATATAAGATACAGGTTGAGAGGTATCTCACTCCTATGTGACTGAATTAGCATTTTAATGAGCATAATGTTATTGTGAAAAAAAGGCAATTCCAAACATAATACATTAAACTGACTGTGACTCATTGCTAGAGGCAAAATACATAATATGTAAAATATATATTAAATATCTTCACATGGCCTTTAAGATTTTTTATAAGATTGTGTAATTGAACATTTTCTACTGTATTAAGAGGTTCTACTGAGATAACATTTTAGACTTACTTTGATATAGGCCATTAAAGCCCTTAAGCACACTCTCTCACAACATATACAAACACCCTGTCTGGTTGGGGAGCAAGCAGACAACAGTGTATAATACAAGTTGGACCAAATATGACAAAAGGCCAAAGTTCCTATCCCTCAAAAGGTCAAAATCAATTTGTCTAACAACCTTGGGAACAAAATCTCTCACAGGTCCTATTGCCTAAATGTCTCTGATTTAGCTAAAGCCTCATCACTGTGTGCCTGCCTGTCCGCCTGCCCGTCATTTGCAGGATTTGAGCTAAGCTTTTTAGCCCTACTATAGAGTGTGTACAGGGCTCTGAGGAGGGCAGTGTTGGTTGGTGGCTTGGTAACTCGCTTGGGTGGTTAAACCCCTTTTTGTCCAGTTGGTCATAAGGTACAAGTGGACAAGGTCACAAGCACAGCCCTCTGGTCCGCTTTTGAGGATTTTAGCCTCTTATCTTGTTTGTGCCAAAGCCAGTTTATACCAAAATATGTCCCTTGCAATTCTGTCCTGCCGCAATCTACTTTTGAAATAACTAAAACGTCAGATGCAATAAATAGATGTCCTACTGTGCGTTTTTCTCAATCCCTGATTTTCTCCCTCTCCTCTCAGCCCTTTGCTTCTGACATACTGTTGTCATAAAAGCAACTTCCATTTCCGGGAAGAAAGAGGAGAGCTGCACTTCTAAAAGCATACAGTATTTACCTCATATTTCACTGCCCATTTCTAAAGGGGGATTATGGATTCTGATTGAGGCCGGATTATTGTCAGATAAACAAAACACTCAAAAAGCCACAGCGGGCGTTGCAGTATGTGTGTGGCACAGGTGGGGCATACCACTAATGAACACAAATGTATGCGTACAAACACACAATCTGACAATCTACGTACAAATGCGCAGCCACAAAATCTAAACACACAAACATAGTATTTCTCAGAGTGCAGCACAAACACTGGGCTAAAGCTCAGAAGTTAGCAGTAAATTAAACATGAGAGTGGAGATGATATGAGAATCTCTGCGAGGAGAACAAAGCAGAACACGTTCTCAACAGCACAAAACTAGGCCCTGAGGCACCTAGACAGGAGGACAAGAAGTCGAGGAAAACATTGTCTGTGGGAACTGGCTTTCATCTTATTTAGTCAGATGAGTATAAATTGCTGCTTGTAAATCTGAAATCACAGTAAAACAAAACAAAAAAAAACCACTTCCAAGATCTTAAAACATGCATGCATATGAAAATACACAGCAATATTTATCTTTTTGCATTTATACGTGCCCAAATGTATAAAAACACACATTGTTTATGTTTGTATGGTTAGTCTGGGTGTGTTTGATTGTGTGTGGTTATGACGTAAACTGAGAGCAGAGACCAGAATGTCAGGCAGGTTTACATTAGTCAGCAGATGTAGTAGGCTACATCATTAGTCACTGTGACACCCACTTCTGGCCCCCGCTTTATTGATGAGGCCAAGCTCAACAACTACCCCCCCTCTTAACACACACACATGCACACACACGAAGGTCTCAGCAACAGGAGACTGTTTTTGCTTCATTTGGGGTATGAAACAGCACAGAGAGCGCAGCAGAGCTCAGGTCTCAATGAGCAGTGGGCCAGCACGCGCAGAGCAGACAAGTATTCCAGAATCCTTTCAACAAATCCAGAATCAAGAATGCCATAACATTTTCCACAGTCCAGAGCAGCCTGCTCAACACAACATCCAAACAGGCAGTGTGCGAGTATGTCAGGCACAAATGCCCAGAAACATTGGCAAGCAGGTGAATCACAGCAGAGATTCCAGAAGCTGAGCTTTCTCAGCTCATTGAGATCTCTGTGACGGACGATCCTCTCAGACGCTCTCCACTAACACCAGATCATCCATCCAGCAGCCAGACAGATAGGCATCAGGTGTGTTGTGAATTGTGTGGTGTGCCATGTCACAGTGTTGTGTGTGTGTGTGTTTGTGTTTGAAACCACTTGTGTGTTTTTTTTTGCCAGTCTTTGAAGGTCACTTGGTCAGGAGGTTCAGGACAGTCTGCTTCAAGTTCAAAGGGTTATTAGGCAGGTTAGGTTAGTAAAAGGGTTGGGTTAGTTGATTTAGGTGTGGCTAGGGTAGGGGTGTGTTGGGTGTGTACAGGTTTGTTTGGTTGGAGGTGTGTTGAGGTTGTTTTGGCCAGTCTCTGTGTGTGTGTGTGTGTGTGTGTGTGTGTGTGTGTGTGTGTGTGTGTGTGTGTGTGTGTGTGTGTGTGTGTGTGTGTGTGTGTGTGTGTGTGTGTGTGTGTGTGTGTGTGTGTGTGTGTGTGTGTGTGTGTGTGTGTGTGTGTGTGTGTGTCCACACACACAACACACACACACAACTACAATAAAATAAAAATAAAAAAATGGAAAATGACATAAAAAGGGAAAAAAAAAAATATTGGGGAAATGAACAAAATGAATGCATCAAATCAACTCAATAATCAAATCTCAATCAAATGAGTTCAAGCAAAAAACAATAGGCTGTAAAAGAAAACATAACAACAGAATTGGGCTGCAAGTTAAATTTGAAAAAGAGGAAATAATGGAAAAAATTAAAATTGTGTAAAATTAATAATAATCTCTAATAAAAACTCAATGCCTCATACTCAATCTATTTCATTGATTCTCATTCTGTATCTATCTATATTCATATCTATTTTTACGCCCGGGACTGTGCCTACAACAAACTAGTGAGTGTCACTAGAGTGACTCACTCAGGGATGAATCAAAATGCAATGTCACTTCTTCTGTTCATCAGAGTCTGCAGAGCATGCCCAGACAACCACAGACAGTAACAAAGTAGTCTCTGTTTTTAAGTCTTTATATTTTTTTTTTTTTTCTTTTTATTTACAATTTCCCTTCTTCCTCTCTCTCTCTCTCTCTCTCTCTCTCTCTCTCTCTGTGTTCCTCGTATCGGAGATATATAAAAGGGCAGGCAGTGGCACAGCCATTACTGAGAGATAACATCTTGATGGCTGGTCTTCCCCCAGAAAAATACTGTCAGTTCTGAAAAGACAGTGGACACAGTTTACTGAAAAGCGCAAAGTTTGTAAAGTATGTCTTGGAAAGCATGTCACGGACTTCTGAAGCAAGTGTAGGTTTCTGGGCCATGGAGTCAGACAAACATTTCAAGTCAAATCATAATCAAACATTTACTCACATATACCAGACCCAACTGCAAACACACATTCACTCGCATACACAAACATGTACACAAAAACACACACACACACACACACACACCAAACGCACACACACAGAGAACTCGCAACCAGATAAAAGAGGTGTCTGCTCTGCTCTTACCCGAGCGTTGTCATAGTAACGATGGTGTACCAGAAGGAGGCTGGGATGCTGGTGAATTTGCTGGAGCTTGAACCCTTCTCTGCGTAGAACATAACAGTAGCAAAGATAATTATGGCCATAGTGAGGGAGAAGAGCAGGAAGCCCAGCTCGGAGGCACAGCTCTTCAGCGTGTAGCCCAGGATGCGCAGGCCCTGCGAGTGACGCGAGAACTTAAAGATACGGAACACGCGGAAAACACGGAGTGTCACAAAAGCGCCACTCACGTCCTCGTTGTCGGTCATCACCAGGCCGATGTAGTAGGGCAAGATGGCCACTACATCAATGATGCTCATGACGGACCTCATGAAGCGGTAGCGGCTGGGCGCAGCAAACAAGCGCATCAGGTACTCCACGGTGAAGATCATAACACAGGCTGTGTCCATGCAGAAAAAGGCCACAGTGTAGCGCTCACCGCATGGCACTTCCTTCTGGTTGGGCGCCGAGCCGCAGGGCACTGTCTCCACTACATTGGTGATGACAGAGACAGCAATGAAGAAACCGGTGACATAGTAGAAGACAAGGGCCATGGTGGAGGTGTGGGGGTTCTCGAAGGCCCGCCACATGGTCTCCCTGAAGGTCATGTTGGGCAGCTTAGCATCCTTGTTGTCCTCCTGGTCATCCATCAGACGCTCTGCATTCTCCCTCTTCCTGTCCTTGTACTCTTCATAGCAGCAGTCACCTATGATCTCGGGGACAATGCCAAAGAAAGCCAGCTCCTCATCATAGGAGGAGATGCACTCATAGCGTGGGTAGTGGAGCTTGCCGGTGCGGTAGAAGTTGAGCACACTGCGGAAAACATCAGGGTCCCGGTCGAAGAAGTACTCTTTGGTCTCCTCGTTGTAGAAGAACTCCTTCTCTGAGCTGCCCAGCAGGGTGTCTGGATAGCGGTCCAGCGTGTTCCTCCAGGTCTGGAAGCGCCGTCCACTGACATTAAGAACGATTAGCTCATCCTGCCGCTTGCTCTTCTCAGTGGGAGCCACTGGCATCGGCAAATTGGCTACGGGCATCCAGCCGATGGCTGCCGCCCGGGCAAAGGGAAGCCATGCCGCTACTCCCGCCGCCATGCTGTGTCCGGCTTGGGGCGCAGAGGGGAACAGATCCAGCACCTTCACAACCAGCTTGACTTCAGCTCATTCACCATCTACAAGGAGGAGGAGGAGGGAGTTTGTAAGGATAGGAAGCACAGGAGTGCTATTATGACCATGACAGGAGAAGAGAGTGAGAGCAATCGAAAAGAAAACAGGATAAAGGAAGTGAATTTGAGATATTTGAATGTTAAAGATGTGGGGAAGGAAAAAAATAAAGTTAAAGAAGAGAAAGAGGTGAGCTATACTGAGAAAAGCGGGAATGGACATATTAATGAAGACAAAAATAAACAACGCAACTCATATTCGAACAAGGCAGTCTAGCTGAGACAGCAAAAAGGTATCTTTAATGGAAATAAAATTTAATATCACACTTAGAGTGAGAAACCTTTACAGTGCACAATATAAAGTATATTTCTATCTGATACAGTAAGCCTTTATGTGATTACAAGGACATACTGCGATTTCCAATAAGCATCTTTCCTATAATTACTTTAAGGCTATATTTCTCAGGTCCCCTCTATTGAGTTACAGTTTTCTCAAGAACTCAGTTCACTGCAATTTACAGTTTAAAAACTGAAGACAGGCAAGGGAAAAAAAACAACAACAACAAAACAAAGAAACAAAAAACTGCATGATAAAGCAGTCTATATTGCTAGATTTTTGTTCAACTCTTTTCTATAAATAGGCGAATTTACGATATACTATATTCTTTTTAAGAGAGAGACACAACAAGAGATTCAAAACCTGTTGAGTTCCAACTGCAGATGCGTGTTTATTTGACTCAGGTTAATGAAACTAATTCATGGTCATTCCGATCAATTTCACGATTTCATTCAGTATCATGGAACCGGATTCTAGCATTTTTTATCATTATTATTATTATTATTATTATTTTAACCACTTATGATAGCAAACTGGCTACTGAGCCCCAGGACCGAATAAGCAAAAGCGATACAATTAGCCGAACAGGTTGGTAACTAAAGGCAGCTCGTACTAGCAGCTTTACCTTCGCTACAGTCCGGCAACTCACCGATTCCAAATTCTCCATCCGAAAAAACACGACCCTCTTCCAGAGCAGTTTAGTTACAAGTCGTAGGTTAAGCTTATTTCTGAAAGCGTGTCTGGAAAAAAAAAAAAAAAAAAATATATATATATATATATGTGTGTGTATATACCGGGACAGAAGTTATTTTACGAAGAGGAGAACCACATTAGACAAACGCTACTGCTGAGGTGAAAGCGGAAAAGTACCGGAGACGGACGTACCACAGCCGATTTAATCCCGTTTTCCATAATGCGAGGGGACAATTGATGAGAGGACCCCGCCGCGAGGACAGACTTACCTTGGCTTTTGGGATGAGTGGTGGGATGAGACGGAGGAGGAGGCTCGCTCGCTCGCTCTCGCTCTCTCTCTCTCTCTGCGCAGGGCGGATTGTGAACAAAAACTGCATTTATGGGAAACCTCGGTCAGTCCTCAAAACGATGCGCAGTGGGTTAGTCGCTGATGAAAAAAAAAAAAAAAAAAAAAAAAATCCCCCCAGAAATGATGCGCGGGTCCATTTCCTCTCATCGGAACGAAAAAAATGAATGAGCTACCCGATCATTCATATGGGTTGTGCGCTCTGTTGTACTATTATTATTTAGGCATATAAAAGGCAACTGCTGCCAGCTGAATTATCCACAGGATACATGCCAGCAGGGGCGCAGCCAAGAATTCAAGCGCCCCTCAGACAAGGTTACCTTGGGCCCCTTTGTCTTCAACTAAACCAAAAATAACTGATTGGTTTGGGGTTTTTTTGTTTGTTTGTTTTTTTTTTTTTTTTGGCCACTTGGAGGCGGCAGAAACAAGTGTGAACAACTCCTTTAAAACTGATGTGGCAAAATTGTTAGCAATTAGTTTCTTATTTACACATCCTGCAGTTATGGAACAACATTATCATTCATTTGGAGTTGTGTTTCTGGCCGCAGGCAAATGTAAGTCCAATATTAACTAACTAACTAACACAAACTGTGTCTATATGCCATGTGATGCTGAGCACATAGTGTATGGTCGGTTTTTAGAGCTATTTCACTGAAAACAGATGCCTACTGTGGTCAAAAACAACATGAGTATGAGTGTTGAACCAGCTAAAATATGAGCTGAAACTATAAAGCTCCATAACTCAAATTTGACTGATAAATCTCTGTAGGTTCATCACTATCAGTGAGTCCTTTCACACTGTCATTCGATATATTGATATTATAGAGAAAACTGATCATAGCTGCTTTTAATACTACTGGAATTTCTGTGGACCCTCCTCAAGTATGGACCTTGTCAGCCATCTAGAGTTAGAGGTCTAAACAGGTCTGAAACGTTTGACCTGATCTAAAATGCACCGGTCAAAACCCTGCCCGAACCCAATGTGCATAAATCCATTTTCATATAAGAGAGACCCAATCCAAACAGACCTGAGGATAATAACATCTGGTCCAAAATGCAGTAAACCTAAACAGACTTTGAAAAGAGCAGTAATTTTATAATAATGTGCCAAGATCAAATGTAAAGTAATCTAAACTAATTTCAAAAATAATTTGTTAATGTGCTTCAGAGACTAATAAAAATAATGAAAAGTCCTATTTTCACTGACTGTTCCAACAATAAAACATTCTGTACCCAACCGGGAGATAGACAGAAGATAATCATTTTCTGACCTACTGAATATCTGTGAAGCAAATTACAAAATATACTGTCATTTAATAGTGTGAAACTTTAACATACGCTATTGATTTCAAAAAATATTTACTCCCTTGGTTATTATATGAGCAGAGCTGATACTGAGTACACTCATATCCATTTGGTTCCACTGGGGTTTTTCGATATATTGAATTCAGACCCAAGACTTGTGGCAGAATACCAATACCTTATCCAACCCAATTAGACTCTGTATATTTGGGCCCAGACCTACTCGGGTCCCAGGTTGGGTCCTGGTTCCCCACAATTGAGTGGAACCAAGAAGACCTCTAGTCTAGAGATCCACTGGATCCCAGAGACATACAGTAAAATATTAAATTTCACAGAAATACGATACAGTACATAGCACACATCAAACATAGAAAAGGAGACCATGGGCTCCAGCAAACCAGACAATACCCATTCATCCAGACAGAAAGATACAATTAAAAAAAAGATCTAAAATAATATTTTGCTGTATCTCTTCAGCTGGCAGACATTGAGCTACAGAATATCTCAGTCCATGATGTTTTCTATTTGCATTCTTTTCTGGGGGGCTGGGGGTGTACAGAGTCTGGTAATCATCTCTACATGTAACTTTACTCATGAAAGCAAAACAAAACAAAAGGGCCCCAGTGGAAAACCTCTCAGAGTAATCACTGTCTGCACTGAAGAGAAGCAGGTACGGCATGTACAGTAAGTAAATTTCTGTGAGGGCTTACTCAGCCTATGCACAATCCTCCACCTTTTACACCACAATATACTGAGGCAGGTGGTATAGACTCTATCGGGTTAGTTGCTATTATTTTGATTGATAAACGGGAGTTGATCCCGTTTGACTTGGTCAGTGATTTACTGAAACATGTCAATCAAGCCTGCAATATGTGACACTGCCATTGATTCTAGAGCTCATAAATCAGAGAGTAATTTGTGCGAGCACATGATCATTTATATTCAGACTCAGACAGTGTCAGTGTCTGTGTCCCCACATTATTCAATGCTTTGCAGAACAATATGCAGCCCTAATTGAGTCAACAGGGATCCTATCCATCCGATACATATAGTCCACCAGAATATCAACAGGGCCAGCTCACACACAGACACATATGGTTATCTCATAATAGTCAAGGATATACATTACATGCACACAATATGAAAAAGTAATACTTCAACACATTACTCACCATAGAATCACTCAGCTAGTTTTAGAGACTTGTTTGACAATGACAAATAGTTAGTGGTTGTTATTTAGACATACAGCTACACCGGTGGCGTGCAGTGACTTTTACAAATAGACAAACAGAGTGAAAGCCCCCCCCCCCAACACACACACACACACACAAGCACACTCATTTGTGCAGTCTAGAGGAAAAATATCTAAAAATAAAAAATAAAAAACCCTTCTATGGTAATCTTCAAAATATTTACCATTACCTGACAATGACACACTCCAGTGACAATGCAGAAACCTGTATTTTCCTGCTTCAATTTGCCGTCTCAAACTTCTCAAACTTACTGCAGATCTTGCACAGAGAACCCTACACCTTGATTAACAGAGAGGAAAAGATAGACAGAATTAAAAGGCTTGGGTATTTTGTATCACATGGTTACCTGTATATATCTAAATTGAATAAATATGTCTGGGAAAGATTTCCTTGCAAAAGGAGTTATTAAAATCTGCTCCACACTACTCCCTAACTCCTCATCCTCACACATGTTGACCAAGGTGATTAGTCTGACAGCCTTCACGGTGTACTTTGCTCGTTTACTTGCTACTGCTATGATTAACGATTAGGAAGAAAAAGACTGTTAAAGTAAATTTCTACTGAAAAAGTCCAATTCCCACACGCATCTGCACACGCATCTGGAAGTGGAGTCAAGGGCACCTTGACAAGCACACTTGTCTGTAGCTAGCTATGGCTAGTCACCTGTCAAAGATCCCATGAATATCCACAATGCTCACGCGCAAATGCCTAAAAATTGCTGCTACCCCCTCTGCTTGACAAGCCCCAGCCTTTGTCAACGGGACACAGCCGCGCCCACAAAAAAGATAGAAAAGACAGAAATGAGAGACGGAACGGCCAGTAGTCAACCTAGCTTCCAGAGACAATAGCCTACTGCGGCCACAAGAGGGCAGTAAACTACAAGATGAATGCGAACAGGCAATATGAGATCTTTTATGAGACACAACGCTGTTCTGAGATGTCAGGAGAGATATCGCTTCCACTTCGGTATCGTTCTAACTGATGTCTGCTTTTAGCTTTAACATGTCAGGCCCCGTTGCCTTGCTTGTCCTTATGGCATGCCACTGAGCTACATGCAATCACACCCGCACACCCACACAAACACACTTGTTGATGCCTCTGTGCCCTTGTGTAGCTAACCTTAGAAGTTCAATTAAGTCTCTGACCGTAAACTGGCCCCTTGATAAAATACAGATAAAATATGGCCAAAGTGACCTGACCTTGTGAAAAATGTACCCGCTCCTTAAGCTGAAACTGGCTGTCACAAGAATAGGAATAGTTGAAGAAAACAGACACACACAAACACACACACACACACACACACACACACACACAAACACACACACACACACACACACACACACACACACACAAACACACACCAATCGGCCAAACACATAAACACACAGACACAAACTGCATGGAGACTGGCCTTTTCAACTGATGAGCCTGTGAGCGATTCCAATAATTCAAATGTCACTAAATAACAAGGTGGGTTGAATTTCATGGTCAACTGCCCTCTGTAATTATCTGACGACACTATACTGACATTAAGATTCTAAATCCTCTCTGTGCAATGGTGCTTGAAGTTACAGCCAACAGCCAGTTAGTTTACTTCAGCATACACGCTGCATCTTGTTTATCTGTAAAAAAAATAAATAAATAAAAATAAATAAAAATTGTTTTACAGTTTTAAAAGACGTAAAAACTGCTCACAAATTAACACTGATTAAATGTGTTACTGAACTCTAGAGGTGCTTGAAAGGAGATTGTTTTTTCTTCTGACCTTAGAACAGAGCTTGGCCAGTTGTTTACCCCTGTTTTCAGTCTTTAGGCTAAGATTACATAACTGTCTTCTGGCTTCAGCTTCATATTTATCGTACAGATATGAGAGTGGTATCCATCATCTTATCTAATCTTGATTAATAAAACAAACAAAAAAACAAATAACTAAATTTGCCCAAATTTTAATCTATTACTTTAAGTTTATTCCTCAATGTCTATCAGACTTTATCTCATGTACATTCTGTGTAATCTTGGTCCAACTCTTCAGTGAAGTTGTGTGATGAGTGAAACTGAGTGAAACATTCAAACTAAACCTTCTGGAAATATTGTAGATACCCTGTGCATCATTTTGGACACAATTCCCCAAAGTTTATCCTGACATGTTACTTTAGAATCTCTACTGGAAGTCAAAATATATTTCTGTTGGTTTGAATAAAGCTTTGACTAATAACATAAGTTTGTAATGAGTAATGTTAAAACAAGACAAACCTCTGCTAATAGGGTGAGGTAATTCCACTTTTGCTTTGTTTCAAGAAAGAGGTGTGAAGTGACTTTCTGTATCTGAAAACAAGACAGAATAAAGTAAACTAATGCACTATTATCCAGGGAATGACACATGATTTAACAACATCCTGGAAACAAATATTGGAATTATGGAAAAAAAATCAACCAGTTTCCATAATTCATGGAATCAACCCATTAGCAGATTTTTTGGTTTTTAAGAAAAGAATAGTTAGAACTAACTAAAAGACTTAGTTAGTCATTACAGATTAACATCTTTTTGCAATGTAACTGTGAGAATTCAAGCTTTGTACACAAACAATAAGTAAATCGTTTGTAAATTGGAAGCCTTCAGGCCAGGTCAACTTCTCTATTTTTAATCATCATATTACATTAAATAAATACAAATCCTCATGTGCATACAGTGCACAAGGAAACACTCAACAGTTAGATCAGTCTTCATGTCGGAAGCACTCTGCTCCTGCATTATTACAGTATTTCATTTAAATCTGTTTTTTTTTTTTTTTTTATTATCATGCTGAACATACTGTATGTGCCAACAAGTCGTCCAACCTGGATGAATTTAGGTTGTTTGTCCCTGCCCTCTGATACAACCCGTGGGAGCATCTCCTGAAATAGCCCCCTTAGGACGGCCGTACGGAACCTTCATCATGGTGGTCACAATAATAGACACGTGGTTAAGCTTATGGAACGGTCACACTTTGGTTAGGTTTAGGGAAAGGTAATGGTTTGGGTTCAAATAAACTTCCTTAAGGTTAGAGGATAGATAGATATTTGGTTGAGGCTGTAGAACGGTCATGGTTAAAAGAAACAATGATGACTACCAGTTTCACATAGGAAACAAACAGTGGTCTCCTATGTTAAAGTCCTGTGTTTGGTTGACCCATCCATCTACCCCAACCACCGTAATTTGTCGCCATATCTACTACCTCACTTGACCTTAACTATAGGTCAGCTGCTTCACAACCTAAAGACCTAAAGGGTTGCTCTGGTTTTTGGGGGGTTTTTTGGGGGGTTTTTTCTCGTTTGTTTTTTTATAGCAGGACAGTCTCATGAGTGCTTGTGGCATCTAAGCAGATAATTCTTGGTGCCTTAGAGCAACTCTTAACTTCCTCTGTGACAGATGTGCCTTAAAGGGTCCCTGCTGGCCCAAACCAGTACAGTTTACTAATAGAAATACTGAGTAAAGGTGACAATTAATTTCCCTCCTCTATTGCTCTCACTGCCATTGCCATGATACCTCTGCTGACTCCTGACTGATGGACACCTCAAGGCTGGCGCACACACACGGACACACACACAAACACACACACACACACACATCTACTTTTGTCACTTTTTGGGAAAAAGACTTACTCTAACCCTAACCTTAACCACTGACCAGAAAAGCATCTTTTTCCATCCTCGGCCGTCCCCAATTAACTTGTCTTTAGTCTGAAATTTGTCCTCAAAAGTAACATAAGTCAGACACACACACACACACACACACACACACACACACACACACACACACACACACACACACACACACACACACACACACACACACACACACACACACACACACACACACACACACACATTGACATAAGTGGCATTCAGTAAAATAAACACATATTGCATATTCAAATTCACAATCCCTATTCCCTATTCCTATACACTTTCTTCACTAGTAAAATCAGTCTTTTTCCCTCATTGTGCATTTTTTTGTTTGCTGGCTTCCTTGAGTTCATTTGTTCATAAATTCCCCACAACCTGCCTTCTTAGTTTGTCTAATCCCCATTAGGTATCTGAAATCTTCCTTTGGGGATTTAGTCTCTGACTGAGGTGGAGTTTATCCTTGGTGTGCCAAACACTGACTTGGCAGCCCCTTTGTCTACTGTTCACGGAAGCAGCCAGTGGCACCGGCGTGTTATAGATGTTCTTTTGGCCCCTTTCCAGCACACTAAGAGACTAAGACAGCAGATCCTGCACCCATTCCAACCCTGTAAAATGTCACGCTTTGTCTACTGATGCCCAAACTGAGCTGACCGTCACTAAGGGACCAGGGGGGCAGTGCTACCAGAGCAGACTCTGTATACTACCTTATATCAACTTTTGATGTGATTGTATATCACCATGTTAGTTTCAGGGAGGTAGCAAAAAGCACTGCTGAGTTTCCCCTTGTTATTCTAGTATGGTGGCTTAGAGCTGAAAGTTTGTTGTAGCTCCAAAATACTCAAAATTTAATGACTGTACCAATATAAGGAATGCATGATACCAACGATATAGAGTTAATTCTACTGGGAATGCCATGTCTATACTATGTAAGAGCTAACACTGAGTTCGCATTGAGCAAACAGGCTGGAGGATAATTTTCACCGTCAGACCGGGATGCTGGGAGAAAAGCCCTGAAACTCACCTCAGACTCACTACTCCCAATTTAATCTTTCATCACTCTGCTCCTCGGGGCAGAGCAATCACAGGTGTAAAAAGGTTGTTGATATTCTAGACCTATACTGGCTCTACCAGAAAATCTAGCACCAACACACCCTCGACCTCCCTGTAAACACATGCAGACCCTACAGCAGTATGTTGTAAGGGATGAGGTTGCCTGTATCCTTCATCACAGAAAGCTGTATTTTCAATAATTATGTATTATAGCTTATTATTACCCAGAAGCCCATAAATGTCTATTAACCTATATCTTTTTTCACACCTGTACCATCTGTTTTAGTATCACGCATTTTTGCTTGTGTTTTTTAATGTACCTTTGTCAGCCAGTTAATAAAGTAGTCTTTTTTGATGGCCACTCATTTTAAACTGACGAGTTTAATAACCTCCAAGAAGGACTGGTTTGTGTATCCCCCATGCAAGGAAATTAATTATAGCATAATCTCTTGAAAAAAGATAAACAGACCAGAAGACTGAATGGTAGCTTCATCTTTTTACTCTGTCAATGCTTCAAGAGAGTAAAGTTGATTTTTTTTTTTTTATTTACACTTTGCCTTGAACTTTGGAGACCATAAATGCTGACACTGTGAAAAACAAGACTATCTTTAATTGATTTTGAAGTGTTGCTCACAGAGCATTATGTACCATCCTATTAGAGTGTGATGAGTGCATTATAATGAAACCGGTTAATGGTTTAAAATACAGTATGGATATGGCCTTACCCCTGTGTAAGAACATGAGTTTATCATGGATCTGCATCTCTTCCGGCTGATTTTCTTACTGAATATCTTAGCCAAGATATGGCTACTTATATCACATACTACATACAGTTACTATCATTCTCCAATCACTTATGCAGATGAGGGTCGCAGCGACAGCAGGCCAAGCACACAAGCTAAGATGTCATTTCCCCAGAAACCTCATCAGGCTCCAGTTAAATGCCGCTACAGCTGGGAGATTTTGTAGCCCTATCTATACACCCCGCATCTAAATGGGAGTCTCTTCCAACTTAGCAGTGAATGAGGGTGAAGGGGAGGTACAAAGGGGTGTTCTCACCAGGTGTGAGAACTATGTCAAGAACTTTGGTTCGGCTTTTACAAACCATGTCTGCATCACTGCAGCTGGTGCACTTGATCATTGAAAAGAACCAGAAATACCTTCCTCCACTCTTTATAACCCTTCAGCTAATGGGACAATTCACCTTTGTCGGAAAGAAATGTGGTCTCAAAAGAGGGGACAATCTCTATCCCGACTGCATTAAGCCTACCTGTATACATCTCTGGAGTACTTAATACAATCCTTGAATGCAGAAAGCCTAATGCCACTGAACCAGGCCACGCTAGGAGCAAAAAGGTGCACAAGGCACGTCTTTGATAAGCATTTATATTGTGGAACTTGTGGAACTTCTCATGAACCGTAGGCCTGAATTGCCACGAGGTGACAAAAA
The DNA here is from genome assembly GCF_016859285.1 of Xiphias gladius. Taxonomy (NCBI): domain Eukaryota; kingdom Metazoa; phylum Chordata; class Actinopteri; order Istiophoriformes; family Xiphiidae; genus Xiphias; species Xiphias gladius. The sequence continues at coordinate 17,186,197 of NC_053417.1, read as the reverse complement.
TCCATGGTTGAATAACAGACAGGAGTCTCCTAAGCAGGATAGCTTTACAGTAATGAAACATAAAAAGTCAGCAGCCACAAAAACTACAAAAATGTATGTGCAGTAATATTGCAAAGAATTTGCCAGACACGTTTGTGCTCTTGCAGTAACACAAATGAAATATTTCACAATGCATTTGAAATATTTCCCTCTTAAATTTTCTAGGAGTGCATATTATCACTTTCCGACAGTGGATGTTGTTCAGGACTGTGTCTTCCATAGAGAAATGTACACATGGGACCAAGTAGCAATCTACCTGTCATAGCCCTACCACAACATTTACATTGAACAGTCACACTTTTCCCTTGATCAATCACAGTCAGTGTTGAGCAATGAGCCAGAGGGACACACACTGAGTTAACCTTTTCAAAGCAACACACAAACACGCATGTCCATACGACAGCATACTTTACTTTACAAGGCCAGGAATGAAATACAAAGGATGGTTTTTTTCTAGTTCAATCTAAACACCCCTTTCACAGATCATTCATACAAATGCTTTTAATGAGTGCAATATGGCAGATGTTAGATATATAATTTAAAACAGGCTGTATAGGGTTTAGACCTTCAGGTAGTGCTGGCACAATACAAGAGCTCTCACTTTGGCTTTTTTGTGTTTACTATGTCAATGTAAATATTTGATAGTACAACAACAGGTAAACCTGTGAACTGACCACTAACTGTGCTTACTTTTTAAACCAGCTGTTTGGCATTAGTGTTCTAACAGCTGGGTTCAATGTGTTTATCTTAACAACTGTTAGACTTTTGTCTCACCTGGCTTTTCATGCAGAACCACCAAAAGGTTTAAATTTCCACTTTTCCATAAAATTTCTGACAAGGATGCCATCAATTTTTTTTTTTTTTAAAGAAAAGAGAATTATGCTTCCTCACTGTTCTCCTTTCCTCGTCTCTGTAACTCATCTCTAATGCTTCTAAGTGAGATTAATAGAGCGTTCAGTTCTCATTCCAGTGGCTCCCATGTAGCCAATTACCCAACATACGCAATCAAACATAGTAAATATCAAGGATCACAAAAATCACTTTGCAGATGTTTGATCAGGGAAATCCGTCACACAGAGAGAGAAAAACAGGATATGTCTCTCTGATTCTACCTTAGACAGTTGTGCCAATCCAGACAGTCATTAAGTCTTGTGCATCACAACCCACTGTTTTCGTGTAATTAAAGCCGTCTCATTTCTAGGGTGTTTGTCTTCTTTTTCATTTGTGTTAAGAGTTGGGAATCTTCTTTGATGATTACTTAAGTACCTGGAACTCCACTGCATCCTAATGGTGATGATTAGTAGTAATCATTCAAGGTTAATAAGGGTGCACAACACTAATCAGGGCAGGTCTGCCTGGTAGAACAGTTATTGCCTCCTGGCCTTTTTTTTTAACATTGTCATCAAAGAAAGGAGAATTAAACTCAAATCATGCAGGCAAAATGAAAAACAGAATAGCATTTAGGAAAATACTGATAATTTACATAGATATTTTTACAATAATAAAACATGACTCAACTGTCAATATATTTCATACTAAGGCCTAGAGTACATTATTCAAATCAAGTCAGATATATTCCAAAATGCCTTTTAAACTTGGAACAGCCTGTTTTCCTTATATTTTTAAAACAGGGAAAGGGAAGCTGAGTTTTCACAAGTGGGGGAGAATGATGGAGAGATATAAAAGTTATTTTTCCTCAGACTTTCATGATATATGCTTCAATTTTACTGTATATTTTATACATTTTCCAATAAATCCTTACGAACACCTTAGGGTTGTCAAATGCTGTTATCAAGTTTGGAGTTTCTTCCTTCCACTTCTCATCTGTGTTTCCACTTCTTCTCACTAAGATCTCAAGTCCACTGGGCATTAAAAAGGGGGTTGGTTAGACACAACAAAAAAATGAAAGAAACAAAAACAGTGCTGCTGCCACGACCTCTGTCACACATATGAGCAACACATTTAAGATGATCCACTGGGACAAAGATAGCCACAGCCATGTAACACTCACACACAGAAAAAAAGGCAAATAAGTACTTCGGTGTAACACAGGCTTCTGCCACTTGGGTTGTAGCCACTCACCAGGTTTGGCAATGTGAGGAGTGACTTTGACAAGATCAAATATAACTGAGGGAGAGCTGGCTGTCCTTTTGTAGCAGAGGACAGATACTGATGACTCTTAAGGATAGCAGCAGACAGAGTAATGGTCTGAAGTGATGGTGAAAGGCTTGTTGCTGATCACACTGTCACTTTTAGGTGGGGAGATGGGGAATGAGCCAATCATTATGCAGTCTCCAGGAAAACACTGGCCTAAGGGACAGCTGCAGGCATCTCTATTTTCTGTCTGTATGTAACTCAGTGCTTTGTATAATGTGGGCATAAATAAAATAGTCTTTGCTTGTGTTGGCATTTCCATACATCCAAGTTTATGTGACTATGTGTTATATAGAGTGGACATAAATGAATTATTCAAATGTGTGTGTCTGTGCACATGTTTTTGTACTAATGTGGGTTTTTCTGTGCACAATACATTAAAAATTTTTATTCAGTGCTTTGGGATTACTTCTCTCCCTATGCATATGCATTACTCATTATTTTCCATACATGGCTAATATGGTGGAACATAACCCTGCCATGAGTGATCTGTGGAGTAATTAATATATTACAGTCTATACGGGGAATTCAAGTGGGAGGACTGGCCAGGGTAAATGATTCTATTTTAGTATAACCATTCTGAGTAATTTTTACACTAAAATGGAAAGGACAATGTGAATGTCAAAATCCATCAATCAAATTCCAGCGTGCCCTCTCTGAAGATGTGAACTCACTGTACCTTAGTGTTATATTACCATTTTCCTGGCAAAGTGAAAGCCTTGCTCAGTTGCTGTTTTACTTTCAATTTTTATAGATAGATGGATCGATAATTTACAGAATACAAAAAATGGATTTTGTTGCACATCATTGTCACATGTGACCAATTTTTCTTGTGTCTGGCCCTCTATGGCCATGTGTGACATGTGTCCTGTCTACTGATTGGCTGAGGGCAGTCTCAGATATGTTCAGGTCAGTGGGGATTCAGTGGGGAATGGTTCTAATTGTAGCCCCACTTTGCAGGAGCAGTAGTTAGGTACAAGCCTGAGGGAGATGGGATATTGGTTCAGTTTTAATGTGGCTGTCTGTTCTCGACATAGTAATATGGAAAAGCATATGGAAAGTCATATATTGTTCCACTTATAAAAAAGTTGCAGTGACCTCAAATAGGGTTTTAATAGAGTATTTAAGCCCTCAGACCTTAAACTGTGATTATTCAGAAGTTAGATCCATCATTCAAGGGCATGAGGGGTATTGGAGGATGGCAAGCTACTTTGTATTTGGAATTAGTTTCTACTAATCTGTTATTCAGGAGTTCTGCTTATCAATTCAGTGTTCAAGGCGATAGGAACATTTCAGCAATCTCATCAGAGACACCTGGTTCAATATCCTATTGATACTGCATTACTTAACTTACCATGTACACTTCATTCACTGTGGTAACTTCCTCCTACAAATAAACATTTCCTGCCATTCCCACTGCACATCCCCAAGGTTCAGATCTGTGCATGGTGTGCATCCTAATCCCCTTATCCTACAGCATATATCCTTTATCATATCTGTGCATGATAGCAATTAGAGCAGGTTGTGTCAAACTTTGCCTGCAGGAGCATTGGGGATTTGCAGGGGTCTAATTAAGAGAACAGAGTAAACTACCCCTGGCCCAGCCAGTGCACAAGCTCAGCCCTAATGCTCTCATGTGGTTCATTTTCATTATCGGCAATATAGAGATGCTGTGTGAACGGAATGCATCAATCTCAGTATGTTTATTTGCCAGCAGAACATGCAAAGTAGTTGCAAAAAATAGAAAGAAAGCAAGATATGTCAGAATCATTTACAGGGGCACGGAGAATAAACATGGCTGATGGCAATGTTCATTAATTCATTAGATTAACTAAAAATTTGAATTTTTTTTTCAAGCAACAGTTTCCTAAAAGTCCACATGGCTGACATGTTCATCGGTTACCAGAAAAGGAAGCATCTCCTACATACACTACATATTTTAATTCTCTGGCCGTTTATTTTTGCTGCTTAAAGGATAAGTTCATATTTTCTCAAGCCTGTCCTAAAACAGTACTCACATGCCCCTAAGAACATTAAAATACTTTTTAGTTTCTTTTAATTGTTTCTCCTGTTCATACTGGCCACAAAGAGATCTCATCTAAAAGCAATTTCAATGAAAGATGGGGAAAAAATCCACAAACCTTGTTCTGTGCAAAAATGTATTAAAAAGTTAGTGCAAATTAAAGCTTCCATATTCTAGCTACTGTCCCATACAGATGGTATTTCTATCACTCTATGGCATCTGTTAATCCCTGCTACTTCATACAAAATGACCGTTTTTATTATTTATCAGCATGTGAGCAATTAGCTATGACCTTATTAGAGATTCAGTTCATTCATTTGTTCTTTCTGACTGACAGGCAGCCTCGGCTAATCAAACATCTGTTCTATAATTTATTACATCCATTGTATAATTCAAAACTTTCTACAAACTTCATAAACATCCAATTTGAACAGTGTCATTTATATCATAACTCTAGATACAGTCTTTTTTGAAATGAAATAAGCGTATTTTCTAGACAGAGTACTATTTTGATCACTTTTTATGTCATGCACACAAAAAAAGAGTGCAAGTAAACAAAACAGACAGAAAGGCAAGATGTGAACCAGAAATTAAAAGCCCCTTATACATCCACTCAGTGGTCCCCAATAATTTGGTAATGGAAAGTCCCAAGGTTGGAAGAGCTGGACTGTAGTCAAAGCAGATTAATCCATTTATGATGAAATGTAATCTCATTTACTCTGTGGCATATGGTTTGGTTTGCTGGGCCTTCATTGTGTTCCTGCTGAAAATGCACTTCTTGTCCAAAACCCTAAAAAGAGTGAGGAGCATAGTGCATTCAGGAGGCTCTTCTAAAGCCTTATTACCATAACTCAGACAAACATCAAAAAAGATTCAACATTGCTACAGAGCGTTCTTGGATTTCTGCTGTTTGCTGATTCAGTGCTTCGCCACATTAGTTATGTGATGAAGGGACTAAGAGATAATGCTGCCAAAGTCCACCAGACTTTTTTTTTTTTTTAGTAAAAATCCAGCAATGTAGCCTCAGAAAGAACAAAAAGTCTAGATGAGTTGAAAGATGTAGTAATGCAATCTGAAGCATCTTAATATCTTTACGCTATATTAGACTACGGCTTCATATTTTTCACAGCATGTAAACCTAAGCACAGCTGCCACACAGCAGTCAAAGTTACAAAAATAATCTTGCTTTGATCAATCTTTTGACAACTTTTCTGCAGTTAACAACGCTCACATTTGTCATTGTCACTCAACTGTTTCATTTTTGCTCCTTCAAAAGTCAGTTAAGATCATTCTATGTGAAGGTTGTTGACGAGGCAGACAATTCTGTGAATGATGTCGAGCCCAGTAATGCCTCGTTTATCAGATGCTATGAGAGGACGCCTTCTCTTTGGCAGGCCAGGCGGAGCCTAACGAAATGGTGTGATATGGAGTTATTGATCACCTCTGTCAGACCAAGGCTGGAATTCACAGGGCTTATCCTCCATTCATTATGCCAATCATTAAGATGTTTCTCCCAGCCTTAGGTCCTCACCATTTGGATGGAAACTGATGATGGTAATGACAGGTGCCCTAATTGCTGATATGCCTCTGTCTCTTTCTCAAAAAGTTAAGACATTCTGCAAAAAAACTCTCAGAATCAGTGACATAGACAGTGGTCTATTTATGGAGTGTGTATTTTCAGAACTAAAATGGGCTACAGACCATGAAACAGCTGTGTCTTGACCTGCTAGAGACATTTTTGTGTCTGTGTGTGTGCACATATGTGGGTTTGCGTAACTTTGTTTGCATGTGTCTATATGTGTTTGTCTGTGTATTATCGCCCCGTCACACAGTAATTACAAAATGCACCTGATCCACATCCCTATCTCACAAACACCCTCTCACTCTGTTAGTTTAGAGGGGACTGAGAGTGAAGGAAACATTGCATCTGGTTTTCATCAGTTCCTCTTAAACCCGCCTGCTTCACTCAGTTTCCACGGTACTCTGACTGCAGTGAAAAAATGATCATAGTCAGTGTGGGGAGTGTGATTAGCGTCTCGGTCCAAGTGATTAGAACGCATCAGCGCTGATTAATAATCAGTTGATTTGCCCTTTACCGCAGAACAGACACGCTCCTTCTCTCCAACATCAAAGGCAAGACATTCTCAACCAATGCGTCAGTGTTCTTTTACCTTATCGAGGCAAATATGCACACATGTACAGCAAAACACACATAAAGCTGCAGCTCTTCTTTGAACTGAGGGGAATGTTCAAACTGAATGTATTCTGCTGAAGTTTGAACACCTGCATAAACAACTCTCATACTGTACGATGTGATCACCTCTATCATACCACCCTGGCTGTCTTCTTAGCCTGCTGTACATAATTTACTTACTGTGTGAACCATTTTCCTAGACATCTTTGCTGTTGGCGCTAGAACTGATCCTGTAGGCATACACGGAAACCCACAGAGAGACTGTCAGAAAGCAGCTTGAGTGATCTGCCAAGACAGCCTTGCATTCTGGGACACGCATCAAAACTGCGCTTGGAAAATAGGGAAATAATCAGCCCTATATATGCTCTGAATTCCCATTTTACTGGAAATCGATAACAGGCGGCTAATCTGAGCAGAAGCTTCTGTTTATTCAAAGGCTGATTTCACTTGTGTGTTGATTTACTTCAGCTGTGTGTGTCAAAACAGAGACACAGAGGGGGACACAGAGAGAGAAAGACATGCAGAGAGACAGCGAAAGAACGGTGGGAAGTGTTCAAGTTACAGCTGAACACTGGCTGACCGAGCATGTTAGTCCGCAGCTGGTGGCTGCTGACAGCTTGCTATTCCATTTCAAATGAACCCATCAATTAACTACAGACTGACAGACTAAGGAGAACATTAAGGGGGCTTTGATCCAACGGAGCCAACGACATTTCACAAAGATTTGCTGTGGGATAAAAACATGATTAAATTCTGTTAAAAATGTGGTTATGGTGATTTAGCCAACCCTCTTTGCTTCTGACCCCTTAAAGGAATTGAAAACCCATTTTCTTAATCAGCCTCTTACTGTGAACAGTGTTTCAACATGAACACACTAATTTCTTTCAAAGTTAGAACAGCTCTCGTTATTTCACATAGGAAATATCATGTCTGTGCTCTTTTCACTGGTTTGTAGTGGGCTTGGAAAAAGGCAATGTCATGTGTCTCTGTGCACCAATCAGGATTTAGCAACATTTCAATCTAAATCTGATGATGGCAGTGCGGTTGTTAATTTGTTTCCAGGCCATTGTCAATCAAATCTGCACCACACAGTCCTGATTAGCGTATCCCCCCCCCCCCCAAACTTTGTCGGTTGCTGCTGCACATTAAATAACGAATGTTTAATGTTAAACAGAAATGCTTTAAATTGAAGTCCACATTTTCATGAGCTTTAATACAAGGCAAGGTCTGCTTGTGACCCCTCGTCACAGGGTGCATTTGCATGAATTGTGAACAGTTCAATCAAAGAGGGGTTTTCCTTTCCTTTTTCCTATCTTAGAGGCCAGAGGAGGTAAACATGAGTTTTGTGACATCTTCGTCGTCATCTCAGATATATCTTGCAACGCCCTCTCAATGCCCTGTTCCTCAGATTGGGAACCAGTGGTTTTAATAATGGTATCATACTATATGTACCTTTGAAGTAAGTAAGTCTTTTACTCTAAATATGGTCTGTTTATGTTCTTCTGCCTCACCTTAAGTGTCTCATCAATTTATAAATATGACCTATCTGCTACTCCTGCTGATATGGAAAAGCTATTAACACTGACCTATGTGTGAACTGGTTTAAGTACTTATTCATTCTGTCCTTGCAATCACAGTATTGATAGAATATATGCAAAACAGCTAAATACATCATCATCTGCAAAAGGTAAGGTCATGTCACTGCGTGTGTGATTGCGTGTATTGATGTGTTCATGGATATCAGTGTGGATTCATAAAGGAGATGTCTCTTCCCAGGAGTCACCTCCTCCACCCTAACCACCCCCCTTCACCTTTCACCCTTTCCTCTTCTGCAATCATTTCTTCCCCTTGGTCATCCCTCACCTTCTTATCCATTCCCGAGTCAGTTTTCATTTTTCCCCTCTTTTAATTCACGATCCCCTTTCAGTCGTCCTTCCTGTCCTTGATTTTATTTATCCTCAAAATGTTCTTGCTCTCTCAGCTTGATCTGTTTCCCAAACCCCTAAACAATCTTCCTCCAATTCCGCCTTCATCTGTCCCCTTCCCTCTCCCGCATAGACTATCTCCTCCATCTCTGTGGTCTCTCTGCCTTCATTCACCTTAAGATGCGGTTAATGATGAATGAGATGAACCTCCCTGGGGCTCAGACCTGGATAGCTCTATGGGATAGCGCTTGGCTACCCACTGGAATTCAGGCCTAATTCCTTATTCATGGGCTGCATCAACAACAGTCCTACCATTCGTCTGCGACCCATCACTCTTACGACACCCTGTTTTCAAAGTTATTTTTTGCCTTGAAGCAATGTCTCCCCAATTTCTTCTTTGTTCTCAAAACAACATTTTTCCTGCCTTTGCAACATGATCCTACTTGATGAGTGAATTTTAGCTGAATATATCCCTGCATATTTTTCCCACCATAGCCTGTTTTAAGACAGCGATACCTTCCCTTCTAACCTCTGGGTGGGCTCTTGTTGCAAAGGCAGTGCACACTGAATTTCTGATTTGTGGTTCAGCAATCTACCCAGAAATACTAGCATTCCTACAAGAAAGTAAGGAGAAGCAGACAAAGAAACATAAATGTCTGTAAACAGAGGCTTAGGGACAGTTTTGCATTTTACATATAGTTGTTACTTTTGAATGTGTTCTCCTGAGTCAGACTATTAAAGTGTAAAAATCATTCCCAATCTGAGGGATTATTTTGGGAATATGAAGCCATTTTAGACATGAGTTTTTGTTTTTCATCTTTGTGTGCATTTGTAAGAGTTTATAGATATAATTATTCTAACTAATCTTGCTGCAAATGCAGTCTTCCAAACCATCACCATTCCCAGGAAAATTGCACAACAATCACACAGCATTCACATCCAGCAGCTCTTTCAGTGAAGGAGCGTGAGGTAAGCCAAGCAGAGTAGGCGTGAGTGTCGGTGGTTCAGCTGAAAATAGGAGGATTCACTGGAAATCCTGCTAGTGAATGCTATCAGGGACACAGTGCCCTCCTTTCAGCAAGCAAGCCAATAGGTCTAATCTGCAGCATGAAAATGAGAAGAGCAAATGTGTGAGAGAGAACAGAGAGACCCTTTATAAGCCTATGTTCCTACGGTTTCCCTGTTTATGCATCAGTGTCCGTCTTTGCACAGCCAGGCTCATAATTAATGCAGTCTTTTCTACATTGAGTTTAATATAATTGCATGTGGGTCAGATCCCAAGCCTTTCCAGCGGCGTCATGACTCCAAAACAGTAGCCCGCTAAACCCAGTTACTGAACACTTGTCAGTACTCATCCACATCCACACGTCCCGCAAATGCAAACAACCACTGAAGTACAGTAGAAATCATCATGCTATGCCATGCTGTGTGAGAGGGAGAACATTCATGCACTCATGTGGTCTTTTTACTTAAAAAGGCGTAATAAATGCAGCTCGTTGGGTTCAGCAGTAGAGGAGGAGTGAAAAAAGGGAACAGAGAGTGGAAAAGAGGCAGAGGAGGGAGGTTGCTGCTTTGCTCCCCTCAAAGCCATGAGCCACATTGATCACTCAGTTCTCGTTCTCACATGAATATTGCGTATTAGTCAGGGCTCATGAACAAAGAGGCCCGATGCTCTGGAATTATGCTTTAAGAGACTTGTGGATGTCATCAATAAGAATAGAGAAAGTACTCTGTTGGTAGCTTGAGACACATCTTTTCATTAAAATTATTACTCTTAAGATCACTGCGATTATTGTGATCACTGAAACTTCACAGAGACACATAGTGAAAAAACACAACCAGAAACATGCTTGATGCCCACAAATAGAGCAGTTTGTCAGCAATAATTAGGATGCCTTACAAATGCATGCACATGTTAAACGTCATCTCTGCCATATGGAAATGACTCTCATCATCCAGGCAGTGTGATGAAGAAACAGACTGGATTCAGTTTCTAGGGAGGGTCTGGCTGCTGTGTTCCTTTTGAGGTTGGATTTTCTTTTATTTCATTACAATATTTATTACTCATATAAACTACTTTCAAAACAAATATGAGAAACTTTTAGCCGTGTCTCAAAATGTTAACTTTTATTTCTTTCAGGGGAACACATAACTACTTTAAAGGGTGCTCTGCTGCTCCTGGTAGCCCCTTATTTTAAAGTGCAGTTAGTTTTTTTTTTGACCTCAGCACCATCTTCCACCACCTGGCCGCCTGTCTGTCTGTCCGTCTGCCTGTCTGTCTCTTTCTTTAAGCCTCTATCTCTTTAGCATTGGCTATCTGTACCAGGCAATGGGCATAGCATTTATTTAAGGGTGCCATATTTAAAGTTGGATGCATGCATAATGAATGACTCTTATCGTAAAGAATCACAGCACAGGTTCGTTTCTCCCACAGAGAACTGATGACTGCTCAGTTTCTTCTCCCTGGCAGGCAGCTCAAGCATCTCTGCCAGTCTGAGACAGGCAGCAAAAATCTCTCTCCTAACAATATTTACATCTTATGACACATAGCTACACCCACATTTACCACTTGCTTGACCCGTGGATCATTCCTGTATGTTTTATTCATTTCTGCTGTCACATGAATGTTTTATCAAGGTGTCTGGCTATAGCTTTTTCTTTTCGAATCTACACTCTTCACTTGTTTTTCAGTGTATATATACAAGAATGAATGTTGATCACATGCTTTTTCAGAGGGTGTGTTCTTAGATTATCTGCTCATTGCCTTTAAGTATCAAATTAATTGCAGAATCATTGTGTATATTCCCCCAGGGACAGAGAGATTTAATTAGATATTCAATCTAAATGGCTAACCAAAATGAAATATTCATGAATTAACAGAATTTCCTCTGGTGTCCCTTGGCATTTTTTTTAATTTCATATCAAGTGAACATTTATTGATAAAGAAAATAGCTCATATTTATTATATATTTTATATGATGGGCCTAAATGCTATCTCAGATCCTATCCATTACAGAATACAAAATTTGAAAGATTTTCTTAAGTGCAACATCAGGAACATAAATTCTGTTTGCATCAACCCTGTGGAGGATAAGTGACCTAAAAGGCGCATTAAAGGAATAGTGGGGAAATATGTTTATTCGATTTCTTGCCGAGAGCAAAACAAGAAGATCGATACTGCTCTCATATCAGTCTGTTAAATATGAAGCTACAGCCAGGAGCTTAGCTTAGCATAAAGACTGGAAGCTAGCTAGCTTTAGAAGTGCTCCTACCAGCTTAGACTGCACAGGCAATATGAATATCCCATTCGGGTCTTGATTTGGCCAGCTGACAAATGTAAATCAATTGTAATTCACATTTTAACTCAAGTAAAAGGGGAGGAATTGAGTCCACAAACTTTTACTTCAGTAATGTTTGAGTCGGTAACAGAATTTTTCATAAGTTCTACACTTTCCACCCCCTGGTGCTCCATAATAAATTAAAAATATGTTATACATAAAATGCTCATGCACTGTATGCTTTACGGTTATATAAAATGTCTTGTCTGTGCCAAGCAGAGAGTAGATGCACTGCAGTGTTATACTGAGTTATACTGCAGCAGCATTAGTGGAAGGGAAGTTCTGTTCTGTCCAATCCTGTCAACTCTCAAGGTGAAAGACATGTTTTTCCATCTGACTGAACCTATACCTCTTGGGTTGGTGTCAATTTCACTGGCCCATAGACTGAAGTGGTTGATCACGTAGAGATTGTATTCCTCCCCTGGAGCTTTCACTATTATCATGGCTTTTCACACGGCAGAGGATTGCAACCAGGCCCCTTGGGTTCTTCCAGACTCAGCTCACCGTGCTGAGACTCTATACTGTCTGTGGCCCTTCTGAGACAGCAGCCGCCCAAGTGCTCTGACCGGGCAGGGCCGTGGTCAAAAATTAAACTGTTATAAAGTTTTGCCTTAAGGTCTAAAGGAGAGTAAACTAATCGCAGCCCAAGGGGAACAGGGGAAAGCATTTACACTCAAAGACATCACAACTTGGTGCTTTATTATCAGAGATAAAACACTGCAAACTCTGTAAAGATACACCAATGTAATAAAAGGGATTTAGGAAAGATTAAGGACTTAAAACTTCAGTGACGTGTGTCTATTCAAATTAGGTCAATGGTATTTTAAGGATTATAATAAGATGACAGTAGGTTTAGACTTGAGAATTTAAGTATACAAGTGTTAATTCCCTCTCAGGGTTTAGATGTCTGCCTCAACCAATGTCGTCCTTTCCCAGTTTCCCAGGTGAATTTTCTGCAGATTACTCATCCAGTGTTCTTAATTCGTTTTCGCTCTGGTTTCACGTGGTTATCCTTGCTGTGGATAGTCGCGTGGTAAAGCATGTGACCGCTGAAGTCAAATAAGGACAAGGGAGCATGAGAAGGAATCCCAGCGAGGCAAGAAAAATCTAACACACAAACACACACACCAGATAGGAAACTGAAACACGACTGGTGTCACTAACAGCAATTGACAGGGGAGCTTGTCCATCTACCAACATTTAAAAAAAAAATTTAAATAATATAAAAAATAAAAATGCAATGTAATGCGATGCAATTTCACCCAAAAACATCCTTCTCTCCCCCAAAGAATCCACACAAACAAAACTTTCTAATGCAAAAATCAGCTGAATAGGAACAATATCAAAGATGCTCACAGTGAGCCCAAACAATGGGCTGAAAGCTGCTGAAAACCTCACAGAGCTGCACACTGGAATGTTGAATCTCAGTGGGATCAATAGAAGTAGCAACACTGAAAAATGGCCCATTAAGGCAGTATGATAAATTATATTTATTGCATACTTAGTACATTCAGTATTTTTAATCAGTTTTATTATGTGACAATTCTATGGTTAAGGTTTGGTTAGGTTTAGGTACAAAAGGACTTGGTTTAAGGAAACATCACGGTTTGGGTTAAAACAATTTGCTAAGGTAAGGGAACCGTCGTGGATTGGGTTAAAATGACTACTTTGCTATGTAGGGGAGCTTTGTCGTCATGGTGACAATAATACACTAAAATAAAACACCTGGTTAAAGTTATGGGATGAATGTGGTCAGGCTTGAAAAGAGACAACACTGACTGTCAGTTGGAAATGGGGAAAAAAACCTATCGTCACCTGAGTCTAAGTCAGGTGTTTTCTTGATCCATCTATAAACCCCAACCTCAGAAACTTTGTCACCCTACAACAATGTCATATTCTTGAAGTACAAGTTTAAATAGTGTCATACTTTAAGTCTACAAAAAAACTGCATGCAATTCTGTAAGACAAATGTACTACAAACTACGTGACATTAAGCACACCAGTATTTTAGTACACCAATACAACTTATATGGGTTCATGTGTTTGTTTGGTTATTTCGCCCCTGCATTACAATTACCACTGTACATCATATGTGGCTAAGGAATATGTAGTGTATTGTTGAAATATATGTAGGTGCCTGCAGTAAGACGTCACTATGAATTTAAGTTTACCATCTTATGATCCTTACAATCGTAATCAGTACATCTTTGCCAAAATGTAGGAAGAGACCTTTGAGGAGACACACACATGCACACACACAAAGGCATGCACACGCACACATGTGCACGCGCATATGACCTTTCACAATACATTGCATTGCTTCAGGTCCTGGACAGCACTGCATTTACGTCACACTCCATAGCACCTTGGACCTCTAGCTTGGTGCCGTCCCCCATTGTGAAGCTCTCAGGAGAGAAAAAAAAAACAATTACACACACACAAACGTGCACATCCTGGCCTTCAGAAAGACATCTGGAGCAAGAACACCAGTGTGATGCCGCTGCAGACTGAAGACCTAGGGCTGTGTCACATGCACATTCATATACATGTGCACACAGCACAAAACATAGACACACACACACACACACACACACACACACACACACACACACACACACACACACACACTGACAACAAAACAGCTATGATAATCAAACAGTGACGTCTCTAAAGACCTTTGCAGAAGAGCTGAAGATGGAGTGAGTGTCCACCGGGATACATGATGTCAAATTTAGGTTTGTGAGACTATGAGGAAAAAGTTCCATGTTTCTGATGGGTTGCAAAAAGAACAAGCGTACCACCACGACCACTTTGTATGGCATCCAATTAGATATTCAGAAGGCTTCTTGGTTTTTAACTGGACCAGGGCCAATCACTCGTCTGTTTCACTAAACCACAACATAAATAAGTAGATGACTGTAATTATACAGTGTAATTATACAATAAGGGTGTTGTGCATGTTCTTTACTCATAATCATTCGATAATCCACAGGAAATTACAACATAACACTCAAATGTCAACTTCAATCAACTTCATACCAACAGTAATAAACAGATTTCATAACATACAGTAAATGACAGAACAACAGCTAAACAACACAGCAATGTGTAATATAAATTAACTCTTGTCACTGGAATAATTCATCTGAGTTAATTAAACTTGATTCCCCTCAGTGTTCTCGGTAAAACTAATTAAATGTGTTGGTTACTGACATTTTCCAAGTCTGTCAAGAGATCCAGTTAGATAAAGTAGCAATCAGAGCGACAAGCCAGAGCCAAACAGCTTCGGAAGATCAGCGCAGCTTTACCATTGACAGAGGCTTTAATGGTAGAATGCCATGTGCTTACTAACTAGCTTCCTGCCTCGTGTTTCAAAGTGTCCAGCCTTGCCTTTTAAATGTGCTGTGAGTGAAGTCTCCCTGCACGCAGATACATCACTTTGGTCATTACAGTGCATCAGCAGCAATGTGCAACATCATGCAGTGCTGCTCCTTTAAGGGCTTAATCCGTGGATCCCCACTGTGATGGATCCTTTGTGTTCATGTTGAATGGCAGACCATTGTTTATTTCTAATATCCTAACATTTCACATACCCAGGTCCACTGGAGCTTTATGATACTCTCACTCTCATTTTTATTGACAAATGGGTTTCTTATCATGGCATTACACTAATGTAAAGTGATGTCCTTTGCTTGTCTCTTTCCTTTCCCTTGCTCTGAATGCCTGCACCTTTCAGCCAGATAAGAGTTGGAGAATTATCATGGCAGGTTTCAAGATGTTCAGACTTTTTGTCTCCCCACAATGTTCCAGTCAAAGAAAAACAAAATCACCTGACTATTCGGGCATGTGCTATTGCAGACAGTCCTATGGGGAGTGTGTCTCCTTTTAATCAACTATAGGCTCAGAATCAAACAAGAATCGAGGAGCAAGAATCACCTCCAGATTACTTCAGCAAAGATCACAATACCTGATTTACCTTAAAGAGCAGATATTCCTCAGCAAGACCCCCTAATGTAGCCTGTGTGTGTTCGATGTGAGTCTCAGCTCAGAAAAGGAATGCTGAAAGCCCGAGAAGTGGATGTGCTGGTGGTACAGATGAGCCAACGCAGTTTTGATCGAGGACTCTTTTTGAATTAGACTCTCAGGACTCACATCTTCAAAAGTGTCTCTGAGAGAAACACTCAGATAATTAGCTACTTTGGAAAACAATCTGCCCATCTGAATTATGTGGCTGGGAATGAATTAAAGAAAATAAGTCTTAGTCCTTAGTCCTATCAAACAACTACAAACATCCTTAAACTTGTACCAGTCCTGATTACAATTATCAGCCATCTTTGCTAATGTTTCAAATGTGGAACAGGAATTATTACGTAATTTATGGCCTGTGTAGGCTAAATTTTTCATTGTGGGCAACGAGGCCTGAGTGAGAATGTTATCCCCCAGACGCCGATCTGTTTCCAGTTGTTACATTTTTCACGTTGATTGTAAACACCAGGAGGGAGGCAGAAGGGTATGCTGACCATTGCCCAAGAGCCTCCTGCATCCAGGCCACTGATGCCATCTGGGTGTAATTTTGAATTTTGTAGTGAGGAGCACTCATTCTCTTTCAGTAACTTGAGGGTCAGTTTGGGGACAAAACACAGGTTTTCCATTACATTCGGTCAGAGCTGGTGTGGCCTGCAGAGTAATAGGGAAGTGGGAGTCCTATGTGTCCCTGTCCCAGGCCTCACAACATTCAGCTGGCCCAATACTGTCAGTCGTGAGAGAAGAATTGACCCCAAAAAAATTATAGTGGAGGAGAGATCTTTGATGGGGAAAATGGCATGGAGAAAATGGCCTATGATTTTTTTTTTCTTTGAAGAAAGAGATTGCAAGGAAAGGGACTGAGAGACAAAATAAAAGTTTCACAGGAATGAAACTCAGTCCTGCCTAACAGCTTATCAGTCCATAAAAATCCTGGCTTTTTAAAGGGCTACTTTGATTTTTGGGGGAATATATTTTTCCACCTTACCCAAAATAAAATAACTCATAGACACTTTTTTTCATTTCTGAGTGTTCGGTATATAGATTGTTGAATGGTGAACTTATATTATGTTTTAAAATTACTTTCCAGGTGGAGCAACTACTTCAGAAACATGCTTACACATCCAGTGTTGTATATTCTTCAGAAATGGCACCACTGTGTGCAATGTAGACAACAGAAAGAGATTGAAATCTTATTGTTCTAACCATAAATACGGGTTTAGAATGAGAACTGCTCAAAATATACCCTAAAATATATCTTTTCTATCCGAATCAGTCATGTTATTTACCACTTACCAGAATCAGGTCATATCTGTCCATTCCAGCAGAACCCTGTTAAAGCCATAAGTCAGCTTTAACTGATCCAATCTAGCTTTTATAAACAAGTAAATTGTTTAATTTAATTGGATCTGCCATTAATCTATGTAGGGCTATCAAATGTAAAACTTTGTGTACTGTCCTAATCATATACAGTTGGTAAATATAAAAAGATAGATATACAGTATGTCCCTGATAGAGATGTTATGTAACCATTTCTGCCTACTCACAACCTCTATAAGTCCCAACTTCAACATGTACTGTACTCTACAGTAGCAGGATAGTGATGGATACTGAGGATACAGTTAAGTACAAAATGAAACTATGGCAGGGACGTGTTCCCACAGGGTGAGCTGGCAGACCCTGCTTGCTCTCTCAGCCCTGATATTTTAGCTCAAAAATAATACTGAGGAACATCTGAACACTAATGAACAGTCGAGTGTTCTCCTGTGTACATGTGTGAGTGTGTGTATTTTTGCTCAAGTGTATGTGGGTTGCCAGCTACTGTTCATTTCGTAGGTGGTGCCATGCTTCAGAGGTTAAGTGGCAGTCAGTGATTTGGGTTAAAGGGGTCAAGACACTCATATGTGATTATCTGAATCCTTTTATCTCGTTAATAACATAATTTGAGATAGTTCAGGTGACCGTCACTTTCATCTGAGTACGAGAATAATCAAGAACAGATATGATCGGCAAATGAAGCAGTATTAATTAATTATCAATAGATGGCCACGATAACCCTTTAAAATGATTTACAACTAGATTTGCTTATAAACTGTCTATACAGACATTACACTTTGTTTTGTTTTGTGACATAGAATTATGGATTCCACATACTGACCACTTTACTAATAATTGCAAAGGCACGGGGACATGAATATTTATGTAAGTGTGCACATCTGGATTTGTGTCCTTAAATCATATCAATTTGTTTTTGCAGCACAGATAGATAATAAACACAGGATGATATATGTGTACAGTGTCCACGAGTGTAACATGAAGCAAAGCTACGAAGCAAACATAGCTGACGGATCCAGCACTCAATCAGGGATTGACTTCTCTTTCTTCATCTCATCAATCTTACCATGCCTCAGTTGCACCTCCTTTTTATCCCAGAATGAATCAGAATAGAAAGATAGGTGCTCACTTGAATAATCAGACAGCTCATGAGATTTTGCACTGGCAAATTATTCTGGATCCGTTGCAATAGCCTTACAGTGACACTGGTTTGACTTTATAAAAGAGAGAGAAATATTTCCACCAGTGAAGATACTTTCTCCAGTGTCAGGACAGCACATCCATGTTGGCATACATGGATTATGGATTATCATAAGACATAACTCTGATTATTAATACATGGCATATGTAGCATAATTATATATAGTATCATATTAGAACTAAACTTAACCTGTCTGGTCTTTCTTTAAAGAGATGATAACTAGCCTTCTCTTCTATGTTCGCAGTTCTTTGTCAATGAAAACATGGCAAAGGAAAAAACAGGCTAAAGATTGCACATATTGCATGCAAACAGAAGTCAGTTTTCATCATGAATTCACTTGAAATTTGGTGTGTGTGTGTGTGTGTGTGTGTGTGTGTGTGTGTGTGTGTGTGTGTGTGTGTGTGTGTGTGTGTGTGTGTGTGTGTGTGACCTGATGACAAGCTGAAACCTACAAAAAACTGAGTACACAAAATAGCCATTTCCAACAACATACAAAGGTTTTTTCAGTCCTATATGCAAGAAAGAATCACATATTGAGTAAATAAGTAGACAAGACAAAAGGCGATAGGTAGGCTATGATTATAGTCGCGTTGCTAGGCAACCATCAAAATACAGCTAGAACAGAAATTCTTGTGTGTTGCACCAAACAGAAACGGACATTCATCAAAAACAGTGTGCTCGGATTGTGCTGCAATCCCCACAAAAATAGGAATGAAACAGAAGGATAGATGAAGGCAACACTGATGGCAAACTGCACCGAGAGAGCTGGAGGTGAGTGAAATTGATCAGATTGAGGCTGACTTTAGTGAGCTGAGGCTCTGCACTAAAACCTGATGAAGTAAATTCCGAAGTAATTGCTGCTCTCGCTCACAACGTATCAAACTAGTTTCCCGTTTTGTTAGCCACGCCCGTGGAAAGGTTCCAGGGATGGCAGTGTTGGTTGGTCCACCACTTTTATCCAGACTTAAATGTCTCAACGACTATTGGATTGATTGCCCTGAAATTAGACATGCACAATCACATCCCCCTCTCAATGAATTGTAATAACTTTGGTGATCCCCTGACTTTTCATCTAGCCCCATCATCAAGTCAAAGTTTTAATTTGTCCAATTTAGCTTATGACCAAATACCTGCACAACCATCTGCCTCAGCTTTACTTTGTGTTTAGTGCTAATTAGCGAACGTTAAGTGACCTGTGGCTCATAATGAGTATGCTGCAGAATCTAGACAAATATCACTAGTAATAAAGAGAGAGGGGGCTGGATACATTTACTGAATGACCTCCCTTGGAAAGCCGCCTGTCTATGTTATTTGTGTACTGCATGAGCAAGCTTAACTAAATGTAAATGTTTCTGTTGCAAATTACAATTCAGAGTGCAACAGGCAGAATACAGCAAACTGACCCATATAGTTTGCTCTAAGTGGTAAAGAGAAATCAGCAAGTGTTCCCTCTCTCCCCAAGTTATCCAATGTAACTCTGTTTTTGTAATCAAAATGCTTTTGATTACTGCAACAACCCATCAAACACACACAAACACCACCACACAGCTCACAGATGCAGCACACAGCTGTTTTTGTGCGAAGTGGATGTGAACAATTGTCAGGTCTCTGAGTTTCCTGTTGACTATCAGCCATTTTTTATCCATTTTATTTCTGGACACTGTCACTCAAGAGAATACACTGATTAGTTTTCACCCTCAAAAACCAATCAAATTCAGTCAGTTGAAAATATTACAAGTATGTCTCAAATGACCTCCCTCTGCAACATTTGAGTGTGTGATTCGCTACGTAAACATGTGCTATTGTCATCATCATCATCATCGCCTTTGCTGTCACCATAATTCTCATCATCATTATCACCTCTCCATGATTGATTACATCATAATTTATCCGTCTTTTTATATACTGTACTAGTACTAGTGTGTGCAGTAGTGCCAGATCTTCTGATTGAGATTTATGAGCAGGGAAGCAATGATCATGACTGCATTACAAAGAGATTGACTGCTGCTACATGTTACACCACCTATCCACATGTTCACTGTACTGTATGTAAATGAATGGGCCCAATTCCAGTCTGTACCAACTGTTCATGTATCTGTCATTTAGAAGCAGGCAACAGATTGGTGAGTGTTTACACAGAGAAATGTAAACACATTTATGTGACTACAAAATTTAAAAAAAAAAGCAATGGAGAAGCTGAGGTAATAGCCTACCTCTAATACCTCTGCATCAGAAGCAGCGGTATTGCTGCCTCACAAAAAGTGACGAGTTAATGCAGGAGGTAAGCACTGTTGCTCGCTCATGAAATCAGCGCAAGGTGTTTAAAGAAGTGGCGTAAAATTAAAATAGCATTAAAAAGTACATCATAGGCTACTAAAGAAACATCATGTCCACTGGACACTGGGCGCATGGCAGCCCATGGCCATCTCACTTCCCTTTAAACTCAGATCAGCTGGGAGGCCTTAATGTAATAAAAGAGTAAAAGAATAAAGTTTCATCCTTAACTTAATTAGGTTCTTCAACATGATAAAATAAACTGTGAAATAAAACAGTATGTTTCCAACAGAGTCCATTATTGACAATAAGATACATTCAGTGAATTGACCAACATGTTCATATTTCCCCTCATTAAGATTTTACACAGGAATTAATATTGTACTTTCATGATTAATGACAGCCATTGTCTTTAAACATTAATTTAGCAAATACATTCTCTATGATTAATCTGATTACACTGTACATATCTTTAGCATCTGTACACATCATTAGTAAGTGTTTGCACAGCATGCAAAAAGACATGCCAATATACTCATGCATTTCCCACGAGAGTTTATATGATTATGCCAGCGTGTGGCTGTTTAAAATTACCTTTCTGCTGCATTGTGAACAACAGGCTAAGACTGCTTGATCTTGGTAGTTCTCACTTCTATATTACCGCCGCAGACTTCACTCCCTGTAATGAGAACTTATTCAAGGGTGGCTTTGTTTGATGTGATGCAGTCAGTCTGACTACTGCTGTCAATTCCCATGAGCATTGCTTTGAGCACCTTAGTGCTGAGCATGGGTCTCAAGGGGTAATGGAGCAGCTGGAAATGCACAACCTGCTGGGCTCTTTCTGCTTTGAGGTACCAGCTCCATTGAAACATTTTAACTCTATTCCCCAAAGCTGTGACTGGCTGTTGTTGCTGAATATGGGCCCATCTGTCATGAGAGTAACTTGGTTGCTTTGCTCCCAGCCCCTGCCCACCTTCAACACCTCAGCTATCATCTGGAGGGGGGGGGGGGGGGGTGTTATGTGCCAGTGCCACGATTAGATGAGTGAGACATTTGGAATCTGGGAGATCAGGGCTCCAATCAACAACATAATTGACATAATATGTGTAGAGAGAAACGTTTCCATGAAAGTCCCCTTTTAATCAGTTATTTCTTCATTTTTGCCTGGCCTGGCTAGTTGGTCAGGGAGCAGGAGCTATAATCTGCTTGGGGGCTCAGTCAGCAAAGGCAACGAACATCCTGGGGCTGTTTGGCATGCTTCTGTCCCAGCTTGTGATAGGCAGAACCTCTGTTTAATTTGACAACCTTGAATTTTGCATCTTGCAGCTTCACTCATCAAGGCTGCTGTGACCATTGCAGGTTGAGTAGTGTCAACTGTCTAAATGTGGCAAATGCCGAGGAGAATTCCTGACCCCCTAATGACATGATTAGAGCCTCGATCTCCCTTGACACTCAACAGTTCCACCACCACCTACTAATTACATTCTTCACACCTTTATGTTTCTCCTCATTGTCCCGGGAAGGTAAAGTACAATACTTGTCCCTGACCAAAGGAAGGTTATTCTGGGTCTATATTCTCATCATAGATGCAGATGCAGGTGGCTGGTTAACCACCTCTGTTGGCGTCCACAGTTCGCAAGCTAAACAAGGGTAGGTGCTGAGCAAAGCAAGCTCCCAGAAGATTTGCCTCTGCTGTCTTTAGAAGCATCAAAAGATCATTCGTAACTTACTGGGACATTGAGAGCCAAGTAAATTTAATTCTGCTTTAAGAACTATAGGGTAACTATTGTCAAATAGTCATCATTGAACATTTCAAGTAGTATAATCATTGAGATGATGTTTACAGTGTGTATATCACAGTCTGAACTCTGTCCCCTGATTAGATCTGTTGGACAGATATCAGGGTATAATTCCAGGTCTGAACTCAATTCTGGTACTCAGAACCTTTATTGGAGAGGGTTTACACATGTGCCGGTCTCACAGTGTTTTAACACTGGACACTGTGAGACTGAGAGCCTTCACTGCATTAGTCATTCCTGTGAACCTGAGTGCTAAGTACTGACACGCCTAACATGAGGTTAGCTTCCTTTCCACTATTAATGGTTGATGGAGGCACTTAACCTGCTTGGCTTATTTGTATGCATAGTGGCAGGTAATCAGATCTACTGTATGTGTGGCAAATTATCAGTGTGATCTTATTGCAGCAGGTCGGTTTAGTCATTGGGCTTCAATCCCAAAGAGAATAGAGTCCTGTTAGAGGTAGAAATAAATACAGTTGTGACTTATGGTAAATGTTGGGTATGGCCCTCTAATGAGTAACCATGCTGCGCCTGAATTCTCTGAGGACTGGAGGAAGAGTGCAACTGTGCTGATGGGTAACAAATCATGTGATTGAGCTGGCTCATCTGTAGAGTTATAATGCAAAACTATGTGTATAAGCGTGTGTTTAAATCATCTCTATATCCAACATCAGAGATAATGGTTTGAAGTATGAAAATAATACTTAAACACTTTGTCATTTTCTATGGTAGATAGCAAAGCTTCATATTTCATTTTAATATTTCGCTAAAATGACTGGTTAAACAGTGTAATTGATAATCCTTCATTTATCACCATCTTGGCAAATATATTGCAGTGGGAGTGATATGTCAAGGGTATTATTGTGGCCAAATGTGCAGTTTACATTCTGCATTCAATTCTTTGGTATGATTAAGTCAAAGAACTAATGTTTCTCCCATCATCTATCATCTTTTAGTTTAATAATTTAGTACGGTCAAATTAGAATGTATGTATCAGCCGTGAATTAAACATGAGCAGTGATTCGAGCAGGAAATGGAATCTGATTTGCCAAGGTATGTAGTGACATCCAAATGTATGACTAAATGACTCACCAAAGCAGATTTGAGAAATAGCTGTAAAAACACATGAAATATGCATGGTTGAAAGGATATTATTAGATCACAGATGTTCTATTCAGTCTACACAAAGGTAACCCACAGTAACCACCAGAGAACCAGCACTCACACCAACCTTGCTCAGTCAGTGTTAGTTAGCAAACTGCCAGAGGAGAGGCTGTAGAGAAATGAACATTGATGAGATGTGAAGGAGCATTTCTAAAAATTATTTACGATTCTTCCAACTTGTATGTTTGATCCGACAATGCCTTGACGGATTTTTTCAGTTATAAATTCTCTGTTTTTGGGAGGCAAGAGCAAATGTTGAAAGTTAATCTGCAGTAGCCTTTCGGTAGTGATGAGAGGGAGCAGCTTTAAACTCCAGTGTACAGGGTTTTATTGCAGCATGAAAGCTCCCCTCGTTTTGAACTATCATGCTAATTGTAAGCTTTGGACCAAAATTAAGTGAAGCAGAAAGTTTCAGCCACAGGATATGATGCAGTCTTCCTGACAATCTGTTCTAAATCTGAATACTCCTCTCCTCTCCTCTCCTCTCCTCTTCTCTCCTCTCATCTCCCAAGCATAGCCTAAGCCCCAGTATTAAGCAAAAACCAAACAATGGATGTCTGTAGATTACATTTCACACTATTTAAAATTTCACCTGAAACACAGCAGACTTTTTGATGCATTCAAGTCTCTTGATTTTAAGCTGGGTCAACATTGAGCAATCCTAATAATGTGCAACCCAACTGGCTTTCCTTCCCCATTAGAAGTGAAGGAATTAATCAGGGGCTGGAGTACGGATTGTGCTCTGTATTCTTTCATAAACCAAATGAGCAGTCTTTATCTCAGCAAGTGGATACAACTGAATTATGTCGGATGCTATTGAATTGGTTTGTTTTTTTGTTTCCTGGCTTTTACCTTTGGAGAACCTACCAACAGGGATAAAAGAGAGAAAATACAGCATTGTGCAAATGAATTTGTTGCTCAGGTTTGTTGATTGACGGATTCTGGCTGTACAAGATACATAGACTGTGTATTTGACATTTCTATTGTTGTCAATCATTTAAAATCAACTGTGAATAAATGGGTAAAAGCCTGGTACTGCAGTCACTCAAACTGAATAAACACACTGGCATAAGCTGTAAATGGCTACCAAAACATGTTGGACCTGAGGTCAAATGTAGAAAAAAAATACTCTGTTATGTTATGCTAAGTAATGAATGGTGACCTTGCTGTGCGCCACCTATCATCAGCAATCTAAAAATGCTTGAGTGAAGCACCACTAACGAGTCTGCTTTCAAGCAGGTCAGGACCAGACAGAAAACAAATTCACAAGGTTGTGTATGATGAATGAATAAGAGCAAAAACAAACTGAAATCCAGTCAGCCAGAAAACATCAACTATGATGTTGCTTTAGTAAAAAAAAAAGAAAAAAAGTTTAAATTAGTACAGTGCATATGTGTGTCTTTGTGTGTGTAAGTCCTTGTGTGTCAGAGGATTACACTGTAGGATGAAGGGGTTCAGTAAAGTGTGATAGACCCTCTTCACAGCTGTCAGAGGAAGGGAACGGAGGACAGACTCAGGTCTCAGTGGATGCTTGGGTGAAGGTGGGGCTTTTAAAATGCTATATGAACAGCAGTGGCAGCAGCAGTGACAGCATTGCTCTTAGGTGAGTAGTGTGGTGACAGGCTTGCAGGAAAAAAGGAGACTGTCCTCCCCAGAAAAAAAACAGCATCAGCTGTTTCAGCAAATTCCTAAAAACAACATATATCTCAGTTCGAATTACAAATTCCTCTAGCAGTGGAAGCTGTAGGAATGATCATTTTGTCAGTCCAGAGCAAAGGGAGGTGTAAGGTTACAGAGTCAAAAATTTAATCCGAAGTCCACATAAAGAGGAGGTTGGGGTGGACAGATAGGGTCAATAAACAGCACAAAGTAAAGCAATGACTGCACAAATGATCTAGTCAAACTGCAATGGCCTCATTAAATAAATTACTGGAAAAATACGAAGTAAAAGTAGTACAGTGAGCATGCATATTTTTTACAGATGTCACTTTTTCATGAGTTGGCATACTAAGAAGTAAAAATGAGGATGTTGGGAGCGGTATCCAATATCACTGCAGTTTGGATGAAATATATGTAGCTTAAAGCCTTATGTCTCCAGCAGCCATGACAAATGAATAACTCTAATCATATGTCTCCCAACTCTGAGACTCATGAATCATTCCGCATGAACAGATTAATAGCTCATAAATCTTATGAGGAACATTATATCTCTGCAATTAGAGCAGGCGAGCTGCAGCACAAGCCTCATGGTATATTCAAAATGTTTGGTGAATATTAAAGTGAAAAGACCAGTTAGGAATACAGATCTGAGTGCAAGGGAGAAACTGATTCTCACTGCAGAAATACATCACAAGTGCTGAGAGGGGCTTTTGTAATGACAGAGAAGATAACAGGGGTAAAAATTACAACACTTGATGTGAATGATGCACTAATTCTGCAAAAGTTATCAAAATGGGGTGTATCTCTATTAGTCTATTTATTGATGATAGCTGCTGTTTAAGGATATGGTCATTACCCTGCATTCTTCCTGCAGAATATAGCTTCATAAAGGCTCAATCTAACATTGGATTAATGACAAAGATGGATTTATAACTCTTCAGGCCTCAGCAGCATCTGGGCAGACTTACAGTATAAAACATTAAAATAACACAGTTGGTGCGCAC
The DNA here is from genome assembly GCF_016859285.1 of Xiphias gladius. Classification (NCBI taxonomy): domain Eukaryota; kingdom Metazoa; phylum Chordata; class Actinopteri; order Istiophoriformes; family Xiphiidae; genus Xiphias; species Xiphias gladius. The sequence goes on along the minus strand of NC_053417.1, from coordinate 17,160,065 downwards.
ACAGAGCAAAACGCAGAGATTGAGCATTTAACTCTTCCTGATTATCCAACATTTCAACTACCTTTTTGCAAGCATTTCTGATTACCGCAGCATGTGCTCTCAGTGATAAAGTGGAGATATTCCTTGGGGTGCTGGAGAGACATGGTGGTTTCAGCAGCATGTAATTACAATATGGAGATCTGACAACTTGTGAATGATTGTGTCTGAAGCATTAACCATAGACATGCTAACTACAGTATACTAAATCCAATAATATGTGATTTCAGTTGATGCCCTTTGGATCCCTTTACATTAATTTCCTTGCTGCAAAATATGATTCATGAACCAATTGAACAAGACCTTAATCATTCCTCTGTGTTATTAGGTAAACTTTTAGTTTACTAGTGTGTCCTGAAGCAGAATTTCTTGAAATGTGTCAGATGTATCAACTAGGTCCATTTAAAGTGGCACTGTCACTTGCTTATTCCCTGCTGCTCCTTCCTTAACCAATACTGTAGCGTCAAATATTGGGCTTTCTTTTCCTTAAAATTCCCCAAGAGGACTGTCATTCAGAACTCTCTGCTCATGCCTTGACTGATTTTAAAATGAAGATCACAGGCAATGAGCAAAATAGATCCTGTCCAAAAAAATAACAATCTGCATTTCATTTATTCTCAGGGAAAACTTCTTATTTGGCATGTGATTTGCCTGACTGAACCCTGCTTTTATTTTATTATGAAAAAATAAATTCACAGATTGGTGCTATTTCATTGATGATCTCTGTATAAGTGACTGCATTTGTGAACTTAAATATTTGCGCCAGGTATAGTAATAGCACTTTAATTTACCAGAAAATGTTATGTGTCTACTTCTAATTCTGTATTTTTAACCATGATATTAGAGATTAAAGGATTAGCCAAACAGTATTAACATGACTCACCATAGCAAATGGGAAAGAAAAAAGCTCTGTAAAAGGTCTGTGTTAAGGCCCCAATACACCAATTTTGTTGGTGTTTATAGTAATAAATTCACCTGCCAACCTCATTTGGAAGAGTCATGATTACAATGGCCGTAGTCACTTAAACGTAAACACAGTGTTTCTTTTGTTTTCCCGGGGGGATAATCTTGGCATACCTGCAACACTGGCAGATATTTTAGTTGACTGTAGGGCTTGCTGGACTAATTGTGCCAAGGCCACACAACACAAAGCAAAATATTGGAGATGACATGACCCTACGTCGTCTATCGAGGCTTCACTGAAGATAAGACGATAAGATGATATTTTTGGTGCTCGCCCTTGAAGCTCGTTTTTCAACCAAAGTAATGCACTCCTGTGTTTATGTGCATGTGTGCGGCCATGTGTCCACATGTGTAGCAGCCCACACATGCACCTACAAGTCCAGATGAAAATCTAATAAAATGGGGTGACTTTTTTATCAGACCTCTTTTGTTATGTGTGTCCTCATTTCATTGTAAGTGTGTAGGTATAGGAGAGGTGAAATTGAATTTGCCCCACTTCACTCTCCTATTTATTGTGTTAGGCTAAAGCCTGTGCAGAACGCCCACACGCAATAACAAATAAATGGGATGCATTTCACATGTGTGTTTATAAAATAGAGTAAAATGGAAAATATGCCCCCGTATGTGAACCTGTGGCAGTGCATGCTGTCACATAATAAAGCTTTTTGCGGTGAAGTGGTTACAGCGCAGGGTTGACTATTGTGTTAGTATGAATACTGAACCCACTATCTTCCATCTCCATCCATGCCCACAACCACACAATCCCTTTCTGAGACCTACTCTTAAAAACGTATGTGTCCTACATGCTGCACAATGTGGATACTGCCATGCTTCCTTCTGCAACATATGAAACCAAGGACATAATAAAAGACTGCTTTACTTATTGTTTTCTTTATAATTTTTCAAAGCACTGGGCATAGAGAAAAGGCAATTCATTCTCTGTAAACAGCTGACAAAGATACCTTCTGCTGTATACTCTCTGCACCTATACCCTATTTTGCCTTTGATAATCAGCCAGCACTGGGGATGAAGCACTGGCTGCAAAACAGAGCCCTGACCGGCCTTTAAGGGCCACACCACACTCGTGAATATTCATAGCACAATAGAGCACAACACAGTGGTGGACTGTGACAGATATCAGTCTGACCGCTGGTTTTCCTCCACAGGAACCAAGAGTACTTTTCTACAGCCATATAAAGTCTGCTAATGACATCTATTTCATTGGAGCATAAACAACTCACAGTGTGGTTGTCCATCAAAACAGTCTCCAAGGACTCTGATTTAGGCCATGGGGAAATTAAATCATGATCCATATCGCATCAACTGCAGGCATCTCCTTCCTAATATGTAATTGTAATACTCATTATATAATATTTAAATACACAATAGTTATGGTTGAATGTATAATCATGGTTGTGGAAGAAATTAAGCCTGTAGTGTAGTGTGTGTGTGTGTGTGTGTGTAGGTGTATGCTTGCATACTTATCCAACAGTGGACCTCCTCCTTATTACACACTCACCAACAGTGGATATGTGAGCCAAAAGAGGCCATTTTGGAGGTCCACTGTTGGTCATGGCTTAAATCATTTCATAATTATGTCTAAAGCCCACTGTGGAAATTATTTTCATTTTAGCCAAGAGGGGACAAGCAGTCATTTGTGTTTGAATGTTAAGAGTTCATACTCAGCACTGCCTCTGCAGACTGGAGCAGGGATTTTAATGACTCTCTTGCACATGTTGTTTTATCATACTCCTCCATAGTGTGAATGGTTTGCAGCCCCAGGCAGGCCATCAGACTACAGACTGGGCTATTTAACACATTTATTATTTTTTTTAAAATATGAATACTGAAGGATCGGTCTCCTTACATTTTTGGTATCATTTTGTATAATAAATAAATACTAAGTTTCAAGCTTCACACTGGGTTGGCTTAATCTTACAGTCAACCCTTGGTAAGATAGGAATGTCTGTTTGTGTGTGTGTGTGTGTGTGTGTGTGTGTGTGTGTGTGTGTGTGTGTGTGTGTGTGTGTGTGTGTGTGTGTGTCTGTGTGTATCTGTGTGTGTGTGTGTGTGTGTGTGTGTGTGTGTGTGTGTGTGTGTGTGTGTGTGTGTGTGAGTGTGTGTGTCTATAACCGAGCTATTATCTTTGAACAACAGTATATCAGGACACAAGAGTTTGATGGGTTTTCTCAAGAGTAACAATCACACAACCTTGACTTGTGAGACACAGAGAGAGAGAAAAGGGAGAGAGAGAGAGTTCTATGAGCAGAGTGTCTTCACAAACAAGCCGATTGGACAAAAAGACACACTAGTACATTCAACAATCAGCCACATTAAACCCAGTTACCGGTTTTAATGTTGTGGCTGATCGGTGGATCAGTGGACTTTTTTTTTTTTCATTACCTTTGGTAGTTTATCACTTACCCTTGTACCATGTAGGGTTATTCACTGGACTTGAACTGCTTAAATGAAAATAAAAAATAAAAACTTGAAAATGGGAATGCTTTTGACCAGTAGTGTATATAAAAAACGGAGAAACGAAGTTCTGCCTCACGTATTTGATTGTGTTTCTGGCCTTTTTCTCCGATCACGTTTCTTTTGGTGAAATTTTGATCATGTTGTGTGTGTATGTGTGTGTATCCTTTCTTTACTTCCAGATCCACATTCAGTCTGCCCATATGGCAGGGGAGCAACAATTGCCCTTGCATTCACCAAAGTTCAATGTTACATGAGAAAGATATTAAGCTTTATGAGTAAATCTCAGAATTTGCATTTCCTCAGTGTCAGCTGGAGAAATCTCCATATTGACAAAAGGCCAACATTGGCATCTTGCATTAATTGCTTGGACAGCACTTGTGGTCTGATACGAGATCCAAAACAGCTGTCATATTTTTTATTTTTTCTCTCTAGCTGATCAAAATAATCTATGTCATATCACTGAACATTAGTTTGTTTGCATGTTTGTGTATGTGCTAATTCTGCCTCCACTGACCATACCACAAATGACATTCAATTGTCAGTGGTGACTTTTGCTCCTTTGAGGCAGTGGTGATGTTTATCATGAGCTGGGAAATGCCACTTCAGTGAGCTACAAAATATGTATGTGGAACGGTTACACTATAGTGCTGTAGTAGCATATGCGTGACAAGCAAGACATTCAGTTGACATGTGTGTTATGTGAATGATTTTGAGAGTGAAACAGCAGCAAAAAGCTCCAGGGCGGGCACTTTTGTCTGAGGGTCATTCACATCACAGTCCATGCCCGTTATGCTCAACAGCAAGCTTGGGAAATGTTTTCATACAGAAAAAGGCCATCCAATATCTGAAACAAGCACACTGGATCTGAAGCAAAACTATTTTTAAAGTAGTTTGGGAAATACAGTGTCACTGGTTGGCCTTAAAAATGATTCATGTGTGCTGAAACCCATGTGTCTGACTATGAAAACGTTAGAAACAATATAAAACACAGTTCTCAAAGCAGACTTTAAAGTGAATAAGGCATCATTTAAAATTAATGAAACAGAGGAAAAATGGTCTTGGTCAATAAAAGCAAATGACAGCCCTTAGGTTGATTTACAGCTTGAGAGGGATGGTGCAGAACAACATTAAGTTTTTCATCATGCCACCAGCTTCCAGCTACTATATCAGAGCCCAAGTCAACGAGCAAATTATTAAGCAAGCTTTATCAAATATTAAAGAATGTCAGGTCTAATTTTCTAATGTCGGTGCAGCGGAAATGCAGCCATGACATTACACACTGAGGTGATAAAACAGCAGCAGACTGCTGGGTAATATGAGTTACAGGTACAGTCTAAAAAAGTTAGTTAGGTAAAAGAAGTGGGTATGTCTGCAAACACACAGAAATGCTCCACTGTGTGTGTACATGCTGGTATGATCCCGTGTCTGTTGTGTGTGTGTGTACTGTATATATTACATGAATGCAAGAGTGAGAGATGTGCTGGGTGTGAGCACATGGCCGACAGTTCTCATTAATCAGAAGAATGTGTGAGAGGAGATGTACTGATGTACACCGTATGGATTGAAATGACAAATGCCTCTCTATAGGTCTAGGTAGCTGCTCCCACCGAGAGATGAGGTAGATGATAGGGGAAGGCGAGGTGCATCTCGCATGTCACTGACACAAATTACAGCCTCTTTGTCCAAGTGCTATGCTGCAGCAACACTTCAGTTACATGTACGTAGGTAAAACCTATTGATATACCAAAAATATCAGTGTCAGTGGTGTTGAAAACACATACCAAAAAACCCCATATTTGGTAACATATTTTCATTTCCATCTACAGGTGTTGTGTTGAAAGTCATTAAACCTTGATGAAATTGCATCAGTATGCACAACTGTAGCGTTTACTTTGATTGCTGCTCTTTTCTTCTAACTCTAAGTTAAAGCAATTACCTGAGTTACTGCTGAATAAAAGTACACCATTTAACCATGTACTGATGTGTATATATATAAATGTAAATATATAAACAGCCTGTATTTCAAGCACTGTTAATCGTAACGTTCTCTTTTACTTGCTAAGGTCCCTCACACATCAATATTCAATGACAGGTTGTACTCGTACCTCACTGGTTCCACCGCTGCTTTGACTGAGCACTCTAATTGCTGAGCTGAGTTCAAAGCCATCATCGTGCCAGACTGCACCTCCCATACGAGCAACCAAGGCTGAAATAGTTATTGTATAGTAGTGTCTGAGAAATAGAAATAAATCCAGTGACTTGGGAAAACAAACTGTTCTGGACAGGTACAATATGTACATGATGCAGCTCATCAGGATTGGTATTGGTATTGGTCTCCAAAGGCAGAAATTATCTGCAGTACACCAAAGGTGCAATTGTTCTTCACTGTGTTGTGACTGTGTACGTTGTGATGTTTTACCATAAGTCTTAATACTGGTGGTTAAACCATGGCTCAGAGGCACAGTAGCTCTACTGATGCAGTTATTACTTTCTGAAGTTGTATCACTTCAGCCCTGTTGCAAAAACCCTGATACAGAATACCAAACCTTTTGTTAATAGCATATTTGTCTTACATGCAAGCTAAAGGTAGCTAAATGGCAATTATACCCACAATTTGCTGCCCTGGATTGATCATTATTCTAATACTGCTGTGCCTGGGGCCAACGTTATCGGCACTTCTTCCTAATCATTAACCCAAATTAATTAGTTTTCTATTTCCCTCCAATGTCTCAACCTCTGCCTTTCCACTTATCACTGAGCAGATGAGTGAAAGTCCTGTATCCATCAGCTATGAGATCCAACTCCTTGGTGGAGAAATAGCCTCTCTTCTGTTCTGGCATTTATCATTTATTGATGACGGTAATTGTTCCTGGCACCACTGAACATTGCAGCCCAGACACTGTGGATATTAAATCACTTTATCACTCTGAATGAAGGCTGAAGTTTCCCCAGCCTCAGACGTCATGTGACAGTTTACTTTCTGATGCTGTTCATCGTCGTTTAGGGAAACAAGTTTGTCATTTGGGAAGATAGTTTTTACAATGTCTTTTTTCTTATTTCTTCACTAATACGATCTGAGCCTCCTTCTCTGTGGCAGCCGACACATGAGGTGGAGCTGTACATCTGCTATACTAGGATGAGCAGGATATTAATCGTGTCGTTTCCTCTCCACAGGCAGATTGGAATTGCTCATTGAACCTGCCCTCTCTTTAATTTTGATGCCAGTAAGTGGGTTGAAAGTAAACAGCATCACCTGGGCGATGGGTAGCTCATCTACTAGTGTCTATTGTTGAGTTGAAATATTTTAAGGTAGTCATCACTGAATGTATTTTTCTACAAAGTGTGTTTCACTCACTATTTTAATACTGTTTGTTGCACATTGTTAAAGTGAAGTTCATATTATAAGAGTAGTCTGTTACATGCAATGGGAAGATATTAAGCATTAGCTCGTCGGTGTGAAGAGTTAACACAGAGATAGTACTGACCTGTAACAGAAAAAATGCAATGTTCACAGTTTGCACTCACATCCCACACTCCCTCACAGAAGATGAAAAACTTAGAGTTTGCTGATATGCGCGCATGCACAGAGTGGCCTTGAACGCAGGTACCAGAGGTGGCAGGACAGCTCCCCACTCCCGTTGGGAAGAAACAGCTCAGTTAGTCATGTGAGTCAGAACCAGGAAGTAAACAAAGAGGCAGGGCTTATTCTCTTACAGGGTGCTGTCTCCCGGGATTGGATGTGATCGGGTGCCAAGAGGCTGGGACCAGCATGTGCACCTACTAGGGAGTGCTAAGTCTAAACCACGGCCCCTCCCCAACTATAGGTCACCAATCACATTCATATTCAATATGATATTATTGTGTGTAAGTTTCGTTTGGTGTTCCTTTCCTCTGGGCGATTGGTTGCAAGCTATTTTTTAATGATACAACTTGAAATAAAAGGTTAAACGGTATTTTGAGTCTGTCCTCTCTCAAATCAAAGAACACGCCAACACTATACACCGCAAGTCTGCATATGAGGTATATTTGGGGATTTGAACATGTTGTTTCAGAGCAGATATACAAATTATTGGGGTAGAATGTATTTTCAAACTAACTTTGATAAAATCATGAAGAGAATCTCAACTTTCAACTCAACTCTACTTTATTTATACGTACAGCATTTCACACACAGTAGACACACTTTACAGCACAGCACCTGTCTTCCTTCAGAGTAAAACAGAGCAAAAGAAAAGAGAAAGCAAAAATAAAGTAAAATATATAAGTGACATAACAATAATAAAATCACATGGTCACACAATGTAGAAAAGACACAACAAGCAACTATAGGTGCTAGGTTAGGCACAGTAACATTTCCAATGAGTAAAAGTGCATTTTCAGTTGACCGTTGAAAACCTGATCAGACAATGCGGAGCTACATGCAACTTGATTTAACTGATTGAGAGCATATAGATGCAGAAAATGACTGGACCAAGTATAGAACCTTGGTGGACACCACAGGAGACGGAGATCGAGTTGTCAGTTGAGACAGTGAAGTATCTGTTGGATTAATATGAAGAAGACCAGTCTAATGCAGAGCTGGAAAACCAGAAATTTCATCTATGTACTGTATAGATGCAACCAATCCCTCTCTTAGCTGGGTGTGGGGGATAATAGCCACCAGGAAAAAAACATAAATATGAAATAAAACTTAAAAAGAACTTTGTGAAAATAAAAAAAATGTTTCAGTCAAATAAATATTAACTCAAAACTCAAAGAAAATAAGAATGACACAATGTTACCTCAGAAATCTTAAATCTTAAATTGGCCAATTTTATCTATCCTTTTGCTGGTTGACTTTTATCTCAGCTTTCCATTCTGCATGAGATTTCTTTCCCACATTTCCCTTAAGGGGAATCTAAAAAGGCAAATTAATGAATGACTCACTTTGTTGACCACTTTCTCAGCTGTCTACATAGTTTTTCTCTTTCTGTAATGGCTTTTCCACATTAGGCTAAACATTTGATGAAAATAAGATAAATGTTTAAGATTTCTGAGGACAGCACAGAACTGCTCATTATGAGAATATTCCCAAATACTTCAACTTATTTTTGCATTATGTTTTTATTTGGGTAACACTAGAGTTTTGAGTGAATCAGAAACAAAGATTCCATAAATAGCAGGAAATATGGCCACAACAGAGACTAGTCTGGACGGAGAAAGGGTAATAAGGGCACGGGAAATCAGATATAGCATGATATCTATCATTCACATCATTCTGCCAGTTATTTTCAGCAACTCAACTCTGAAATCACTTTCTCCCATAAATATTCTCTCCTGATTTTCCAAGGGTTTTTATCTGCTCTAAAAGCTGAACGGGCAAGTGTGAGGACCTTTGAGGCTAAAAACCCACATGAACATGAAGTGATCTGAATATTAACTATGATGCCCCGAAAAGTGTATCCTGGGCCAGTAGATGGAAGCACAAAAGAAACTGAGATAAGCCTGGCGACTGAGCTGCGGAGATGGGAAGACACGAAAAGTAAGTTCAAATGCCAGTGCAATCTGATAAAAACCTAATAAGAAATCAATTAGCTGCACAAAATATCAGCTTTGTTTATCTCAACCATCTATAGATCTACATTAACTTTAACAGCTTCCGAGCGCATTGGTATTCCAGAGATGTGCAGAACTGCTGCCAATCAGCTTCATGTGGCTTCAGTGTAAGATGAAATAAATAAAATAGGAAAAAAATCTTTTCATTGTGTAACATCTGTAAGTAGTTTAATCCTACTTATCTATTTTATACTTTATATTTTAAAACATTTATCGTACAGCTCTAGGACCAGTTACCACACACCAAACATGTTACCATAGTGGATATTGCCTTTCTGAAAAAAAAGAGAGAACAAGAAAGCATTATGCAATTATTGAATGAATATTTGAATTTACTGAATATTAAATCCTGAAGGATTGCCTACAGGATTGCCCTCAATTGCCTGATGCGTATATTCTAAAATGTCTTGAATATCCAGTCCTACTGTAGCTCCAACCTTATTAACATGCCCTATCACCACTATTATTAAATATAGTGCATAAATTATTTAATGGATTGTTTATCATCTGTGCTCATAAACCCATTAAATTGATTATAATGTAACTATTATGATCAACTCCATTAGGGATGTAGAACCATTTGAACCAGTTTTTAGACATACACAAGACAATTTTACATGAGATTGCTGAAACATTTATGTGGTGGTTATTGCAAATACTTGTTAGCTGAGCTACAGCAACAACAACATATTGCCTTTGATCATATTATTTACACATTCTGACTGGTGCCTTTGTCTTTCCAATCCCTCTACATTCTCTGCTGCTGGGGAAAAAGGGGCCAGTGACATTTGGAGCAGTATGTCTTAGTGCAGACCACCTTTGTCCAGACAAAAAAAAAGCAGAAAATGCCTCTTCAAGGATGTTGATCTTGAAGAAGATGATGAGTCTACCTCTCCTTGGCTCTCAGGGACACAACATGACATTGCAAGCAATCCTATCTCTGCTGTTACAAATAATTGCTGGCCTGATTCCTGATCAACGGCAAAGCTGCCTAGAGTAACTGAGAAGGACTGTCTGATTCCTAAACACAACCCTCTGGCATAGGGCTTTTGATAGATCAATGAAACCATCTCGCCCACGCCACCTGTGGTAGATTAAAAAAAAAAAAAAAAAAAGGCATAAGCCTGTGGATGAAAAGCGATGCAGTCTTCCATGTTGTCAGAAACAGCGGTGAATGGGTCCAAGCTTGTGGTGTTTACCTGGGCATAGGGTTACACATAATCGAGTCTTTGAGAGGAGGACAGAGGCTGAATAGCGGGGCCAGGATATCATTGGTGCTGTCTTCAAGGCTATTGTATCTGTGTCAGTGTGGTGAATGCATTGGGACAGGGAAAGGTATGGAAACATCTGAGACGTTATCTCTGAATGACAGCTGATACCACGCTGGGAGAGAACGGGACATTAAATACTGACAAGGTTTGTGTGTATTGAAGTGGTGTTAGAGAAAATTGTGTGTTCATGTGTGTGCTAAGGTCTTGTCTTTTCTTGTATTGAGCTGTGTCTGTGTGTCTAATGTAGCTTGTGTGCATGCCTGTGAATACAAGGCGATGTGATGATGCCAGACCTGTGGCCTACTGCTATCTGTCTCTTCCAATCCTTGCCAGGTTTTAGGGAGTTGTTGAATATTTCATCAGTAATGGTGGTGCTGGGTTCTCCTGGGCAGGTCTGGTTTTGGTTCTTGCCTCAGGTTGCCTTAGGTTGCCTGGTAAAATGGAAAACATAGGCGCAAGAAACTTTTCCCAATCAAAATCAACAGGCAACAAAAAGCCAGCTAATATAGTTTACCTGGAAGTGAGCTGCCTGAAGTGACCTCCACACACTGATGGTGTGCATTAATCTGCTCTAATATGTCCTTGGGATATACATTGGGTAGTGCGCACACACACACACACTGTGACATACAAACACACAAAAGAAAAAACTGATGGGTGTGAGCAGATGCTGCCCTCACAAATGACCACTTTTCTATTCTGAGGTTTCAGTTCATGTGGGGATAAGTAAGCCTGGAGGATCACACACACATAGGCAGATGTGTACACACAAATACAAAGAGAGGAAACAGCGAGGGAGGTTCATTTTTGTTTTGACAGGGAAGTCTGTGAGCAAGTCAGCCAAATTAAACTCTATAAAGAAAACACACTGCCTTCAGAGGGGCAATTTCAGACCGAAAATGGGTTGTGGTTACAGGAAAAAACTACGCTTAATGAAGGTATCAGCACTAAGCATTGATTAAGATAGATACATACAGTGGAGGTGTCTGTAGAGAGCTTTGTGAGATGTCCCTTTCTAAACATGACCTGTGCTGTGTGTAGTGTCTGTCTACAGCTCTGCCCAGGAGCCTCTGCCCATGATAATTACACTGTATCACGCCCTGGGTTAGTGTTACTAAAGAAGCACTGTAGACTGATAGAGCTTGCTGTATTTTTAGAGTTCAGGTTGCCCTTTTGTTCTAATGGCCACTGCTCCGGGGATGATGGTCGGGATCAGTAGCTGCACAGGGAAATTGTCTGGGCTACGGACACAGAGAAAGAGAGAGCAGAAGAGAAAGATGTCACCTGTTCCCAAAGCAATTGGTATAAGTTTCTTGAAACACAAATTTCCAACAGGTTTGTCTTATTTTACAGGGATTGAACTGCAAACTGAGAGGTGTATCTCATTAGCCCTATAGTACGTTGCGTGAATCTAGATAAATAGAAAGCAAGACATGGAGGGCTGAAAGCCACAGAAATATTTCCTATGAAACATGGCTTTTGTGGGAGGACATCTGCCAAAAAAAAAGAAAAAAAAAAGAAATAACCCAGATTTTCTTGTTACATCTTAATATATCATCTTGTATTATCTAATTCTGAGATGCTGCAGGCCACAGGTTGTCAGAAGAGTATTCATGGTGTTTGTGGACATGAGGCGATTCTCCTGATGACAGACTCGACATATTGGTCCATCAATGCTCCCTCCTGGAGGCAGTAATGACAGACCAGGATAGAATTCATAAATCAGAAGCCGATAGGGAGGGTGGCTGACATTGATGCATGCAGGGACATTGAAAACATAGCAGAGGGAGAGCAAAAGACAAAGGGACATGCTGAATGACTTCATATACAAAGACGGTGACGCACACACACACACACACACACACACACACACACACACACACACACACACACACACACACACACACAACACACACACACATACTGTACATTCACATGCACAAAAGCACAGTTTTCCATGCTTGCACATACAAATAAACATGTTCTCATGCACACACAACCTTAGCTATGTTGTGCCTTCAAGGTCATGGCCATAATTAGTCACATAATCATAAAGCTGAGGTTGGGTGGTGTTGTTCCACACATTCTTGTCCTGCACCCCAAAGGATCAAAGAGAAGGTGGACTACATTATTTTAAAGACCAGCCCTATCCTCCCTCACTTTATTAAGTCTAGCTGTAAAATACTTGCTAAGCCTACATTCCTCACTTCGGTTTTATGAGGCAATAAAATCTAATTGTAATTTATTTTTTTACTATAGGAGGACCTAGTTTGACATTTCGATATTAGATCTGTAAGTAAATCTCTGTGGATGCTGGTTGGCTTCACTGTCCATTCACTGTAAAATTGAAACACTGCATCCACCATTGTGTCATTTGGTGGAAAATTGAGAGGACAGCTGCTGCAGTGTCACACTGTGAACACCAGTAGCTATGGCTCAGCAGATAAGGCAGGACATCCATTAATCGCGGGGTTGGTGGTTCAATTTTGGGCTTGTGCTGTCCACATTTCTAAAATGTCCTTTATCGATACACGCCAAGTTGCAGGCCAGTGCCTCATTTGTGTTTGAGTGTTTGTGTGTGAGTGAATGACAAGCAAATTGCAAAGTGTTTTGTCCACTGAGGTAGAAAAAGCACTATATACAGTGTGTACTCCATTTACCATTTATTTTGTTGTGTTGATAGCCAGGTCCCAACTAGAAATTACAAGTATAAAGTAGTACAAAATGTATCATTTTATATTTATTAGTAACATAGAACAGCATTAGACTGCTGTTCATATTGTATTATATATTTATCGCAAATGTAGATGTTCATTGCACTTTGATGCTCATCACTACTTCCTTTCTTCATATAATACTCTAATAAATAACCAAAGTATCAGACAAGAATGATTTGAACAGTGCAAAGATCATTTGTGACCAGAACGGTTCAATTTTGAATTGCTGTTTTACTTCTGAAATTTATCAGTTTTACATTAAATGTCTCTTACATTGCTGCTGGCCCATAATGGTACATTGTAAATGGACCGCACTTAAAAGAGGGCTTTTCTAGTCTTATCAATCAGTCAAAGGGCTTTACGCTACATGCTACCTTCATACATCACATTCACATACACACACACACACACACATCATAATGATGGCATAGCCATCGGGGCAATTTGGGGTTAAGTATCTTGCCCAAGGACACTATGACACGCGGACTGGAGGAGCCAGGGATCAAAGCATCGACCTAGTGGTTTACTTCCTGAGACAGCCACCCAAACAAACATAACAAAACAGAAAATAGATTTTCAAAATATGCTTAAAGTGGAAATGGAATATGCATAGGATGCGAAATTTCCTGTTTGAAAGATTAAACTTATTTTTTTCAAAAATACAATATGACTAATGACGTCCTTGCTGCATTATTACATAATGTAGTTTATTTTGTTAACACAAGATTTTTAGGGATGAACTGAACCCTTTAAATACATATTATTTTAAGTCTGTGGCGAAATCTTCTGTTTGAATCCCGTGAATGCTAAGGTTGCGTTCACTGCTTTCAGACAAAAGCAGTTTAGGTCCTTTTATCTTGTGGGTGGAAAGGTTTTTAATAAACAGGATGGTAAAAGCATCAGATGTGTGCTCCAACACTGGGGCACACTCAGAGGAAATGTAATCTTCTACTAAAGCCTGAATCACACTGTTCATCCCCAGCAGTGAATGATGTTGGTGAACGAGTCTCAGAGGGTAGCAGAAAAGATCAACCCTAAGAGATTGGTGCTGGTTATACTCACAAATGATTGATTTCCACGTAAACAACATTAGCATTTTAAATCTGCCTTCGGGGTTGTTAGCAACTGGTTCCTGACTGGATGACTAATTGATTGATGCTCCACTACCAATTTAAATCTCTTTTTTTCCTATTAAAATCATGGATGAGTTTTTAACAAGATTGTACTTAGAGCAACTGGCTCTGATGGACATCTTTTGTAATGTCCCCAAGGCACAGTACTATATGTACGTTGATGTGTGCAAATACAATGCTAACACAACAACTGCTCAAATGAGAGAAGGAAAGTATCTCTGCATCTGAATATGCAGCAGAAGTGGGAAATCAGGTTATGCTCTGCAGAGGCGTGTAACATCTCTCCCCCCAGCTTCAAATCACTGTGTCACTCTCCCACATAAAAAGACCAGCATAAGATATTCATGTGCGCCAGTAACCTAGATTTTTAAATGTTTTATTTGGCCGCTTGTCTCCTGTTACTGAAAAGGGCCTATGGAGGCTCATCGAGGCCTCCTCTCACTGCTTTGATGTCTGGACCAAGACTGTGTACGCTTGCATGCATTTGTGTATGTAAACAGGAATGAGTGTGCAGATCTTTATTTCTGAGTGCCCTGTAGTGATGCCAGCCATAAAAAGTACTTCTGGAGCAATGTTTATAATGCATCAAAGTAGGCCACTGCCAGAGACCTGCTGGCATAGTAAACCCGAGTAAAATGTGTGTGTGTGAGTGTGTGTGTGTGTGTCTGTGTGTGTGTGTGTGTGTGTGTGTGTGTGGGTGTAGGTCTAAGCGCATGGTCACACTGGCACTGGATATGGCTAGGTAACCAAAACAGAACCAGTCTACACCACAGCTCCATAGCGTATTGCATTACAAGTGAATTGACACTGGTAAGGATCAAAATCTGTGCAACTGAAGGATTAACTCATTACCATCAGTGTCTCAGTTACTGACAGGATGACCTGCCAGAAGCTTACCAGACACTTCCCTGGTACCGGTGTCATCTGAATCCTTGCCTACTGGGGCAAGGAGGTCTGAGGGGAGCAGGTGATCAAGTGTACAACAGACTCTCATTTAAGTAAGACGATGTGTAACCACTGCCTGTTAACATGCACAAACACATGCACATAAAATATACAAACACAAATCGGACAAAATACATTTTACCTTATATGTGTAAATTATGTAATACATTGTTAATAATCACAGACTCAGCATAAAATGAAATGAATAGTGAGGTAGAGACAGAGGCAAAGAAGGTTAGAGAAGAAAAAAACTTTATTTCAACAGTACAAAGGCCTTTTAAATCTTCTCCCTCTCTCACACTGTCTTGTTCTGGGCCCCTATCCTGTTTGATGTCTCATTCATTGGCTGCTTTTATTCACATTCAAATCTAACACAGAGGCTTCAGAAGCACCCCAGTATAATGCACTGTTTTTTTACTACTGCAGTGAAGAGCAAGTCTGGGACAGGAACAGAGGAATGTACAGTAATACCAGTTTGTGATTATCTAAAGCTGACGACTGCTGTCCACAATCAGTGGGTAATCCCAGTGGTTTCATGTGATTATTTCACAGTTCATGTGTGCAATGCTTCAGGGAGAAGAATGAAAGTGCACATTTTCAAACTTTGGTTTTGTTTCAAATTTGTGCTAAATTAGACAATATCAAGCGCAAAACGAACAAATTACAAGGAGTTTCACTGAAAAAAGTAAGAATTTTATTTTATTATGGTAGTATTGAAATCGTGCATTAATTACTTGTACATAGCCTATGAAAAGAAATGAAAGCAGCCAAGCCAAACACCTCAACAAATCACTGACACAGTCATCTTAATCAATCAGAATACAATGTTTCACAACCATGGAACAATTTGTTCCATGGTGGATACTCACCACTTCTGCCGGGCTTAGATTGACACACTATGCTTTCAGATCCCTGGAACACATCCTCAGCTGTTGCTCAAAGACCCTGAACAATGGAGAAAGTCAGGTGGTTCTGTATGAGAGTGCCCTATATCAGGACACAGTATTTTTGTACGTTTGCAGTAGTAACCACTCTCTAACTCTGATTCTCTGATTCTCTGAAGAGGAGAAACGATTTTGAGCGCGGCTCTGCAAAAATCAATGGAAATGTATTTTGGCATTTCAGTGATGAGCACAGGCTGCAGGATGTGTCTGCAATTAACCCGGACACTGCGCTGTGGTCTGTTTCTGTGTGTGTGCCTGTGAAGAAGAAAGAGAACCGGTAAAAGTTACAATGAGTACAAAAGACAGAAGACGCTGAATGTGAAAATCAAGTCTGACAAGCC
The DNA here is from genome assembly GCF_016859285.1 of Xiphias gladius. Lineage (NCBI taxonomy): Eukaryota > Metazoa > Chordata > Actinopteri > Istiophoriformes > Xiphiidae > Xiphias > Xiphias gladius. The sequence continues at coordinate 17,143,642 of NC_053417.1, read as the reverse complement.
AGTCTGCCCCACATGCCAACACCTGCTGCTCGGGCAGACACTATCCATGTTGTATAAACACTGTGACTGGCCAACAATAGGCTTGTCATTTAAAATGTGACTGACTCCAGCCACTTTAGCAACTGGCTGTACCTATACCTACTTTCATTGGAAACACATCAACATTTTGCTTTTAAATGATTTGCTTAGCAGACGAAAAGAGAAAAATTGTGTGTGGGATTTAAAAAGTTCAGTTTGTAGCAGAATGAAACAACCAACCGATGTGGCAGAATTCACCTGCAATCCAAAAATATCAATCTGCCCAATGAAAAAATCTGCTGGCCTACAATCCTTTCTATACAGAGTTTTTTCTTCCCAGTTTCCTTTTCTTTCTTTCTTTCTTTTTTTCTAGTAATTTCTTCTTTCCTTGTTTGTTACATTCTTTTTCCAGGCTTGCCTTCTGCTTTTGTTCCTTTCAATTTCCCTTCCCTTTACATCCTAGTTTCCCTTCTTAACTTCTGTCCTTTCTCCTTTCTATATACTTCTCAATTTGGCAAAATTACCTGCTAAGTTGGAAGTACACACTGCATGCCAGAAATATGGCCCTACCTCTGGCAAATCCACTGCATCGACAGAAAGAATCACCTTGCACACTAGAAATATCACTCCGCCTCTGGCAAAACAACTTGCAAATACTATAGCATTGCCCTTCTTGGAAAAATCTTCACACAGCTTCTGGCAAAACAAACTACCAATCAGATAGATTTAGCCCTGCATGCTAGAAATATCGACCTGCCTTTTGTCAAAACCAACCTCTCCTTCCTCCATTCTCTCTTTCTCTCCCACTTTCTTCCTTTATTTCCTTCCCTAACACATTGTTTTTCATAGCTTTCATTCTTCTTCCATTCGTTCTGCCTTTCATTTCAACCCTTTCTCTCTTTCGATCTTCTTTTCCCTTTCCAATTTTCCCTAATTCTTCCTTGACTTCTTCATTCAGTCAGTACTTATTTCCACCTGTCCTTTCTACCTTCCTCCTCTTCTTCACTGCTTACCTCCTCCTCCTTTTCCTTCTCCTCTTGTCCTTTCCTTTTTCTCTTCCTTTCTGTCCTTGAGGCTTTCCAGGGGATTGTATCTCTCTTTTTTTTCTTTCTCTTGTTCTGCTCGTTGAATAAAACCCGCCCACATGCCAAATTACCCACATAGGAACATGTTGGTCACATTTTGTGACCCAGCACGAGTCAAAAAAATATTCCCTAATCCCTACATGGAAAAAATACTTAATAGACACAACTATTTTTAAAATCTAATATTCTACAAGTAATCAGTTCACATAGCTATTTCCGAACTCTACGATTCAGAAAGGATTGCCTTAACCCAGTGTTTATTTTGTCAACAAAAATTAATAATGTGAAAGATAAAAGAATGGACAAAGGAACTACTCAGCTATCTAAATTTTGATGCGAAACCTAATTAAATAACCCGTATGCTTCTGTGTAGCCACATATTTCATTGCTACTCATCTCAAGCTCAATCAAGACAGTGAACAGATGTATTCGTCATCAGGTGAGGCGGTCCAGCTTTTGAATGGTCACGCTGCTCCGCCGCGGAGAGCACACAGCTGTGGTAATGCATTATGAAAGTGAGTGAGCAAGTGGTTCTGTTCATGCAGCCAGAGTTGGGAAATGACAACTGGGTTAATTAAGGAGAGTCAGTATGTTGTGTTACCGGACCGTGACATGGACACGAACCATTACAGTCTAGTATAAACAAGTAAACACCATCTTTTCCACTAACCTTGTGACAGATGAGAACGACACCCGTAACCACAGGAATTGTACACTACAAAGATTGCGACAGCTGATGCCTTATTATGCTTAGAATATATCAAATTAAAAATGCTTGGCGTAAATGAGACTACAATTTCACTGATGAAAAGTACACGTGTTATTTTTGAGTTTGTTATTTTGTGTTACATTTAGTTTCTTTTCCATAAAACATTCCCACAGTACACTTTTTATGTGGATCACAGACATCCTTCCTTTTATAAGTGACGTGTGGTCTCTCCCTTTTCTTGTAGCAAGGTTATGATACAAACTATAAACTCATACTTTCAATTTATGTTGTTCCACTTTTTTATTCATTCGGATTTTTTGTTGCTTGCAGAGGTACAATGTGTCTTTCTGCAATTCACAGAATATTTAGCAATTCCCTTGTATTCTCTCTGCAGTTTGAATAGAGAACCAAATGCCTTTTCCAAGCGGCCCACCTAGGAGCTAAAACGTTTAAGAAGAGCTTGGACACTTTTGACCTTGGGTATTTTGTAATCCTCTCTCCTCTTGACAGTGATTAATTTCAGGTAGAAATACCAGGTCACGGAGGCAATAAAGATGCAATCACTGTACAAAACATGAAAAGACAGCAACCCATACAACCCCTTCAGCCTACATGCTACAGCGTCTGATGATGGCTAGACAAAATCTGTCAGACTAAAAAAGATGTGAACACTAAATTCTATCATCAGCACAATACAGTACATTATAAACAAGCGATATTAATCATTGTCAAGCACAATAAAAAATTGTGTTGACTGGCTGCTTCTGTCACGTAATTATCCAACAGACCATGTTTGTGTTGGAGCCCTTTGACTTTATTCTTTGGAGAATGAAGGTTAGAGACACACTGCTTTGTTTACGCACTTGTATGTTTCAGATGAATATATGGGCATTCAGTTCAAGCCTTTAGTGTCTGTGTGTGTGTGTGTGTGTGTGTGTGTGTGTGTGTGTGTGTGTGTGTGTGTGTGTGTGTGTGTGTGTTTGTGTGCGTGCATACATGCACCTAACCTTTGTCTGTGTATGTGTATATTGCTAGATTAAGAGGAGAAAGATAATTAAATATGATATAAAGGGCACATGAGGAGCCCCATTCCAAAATGAGAAAGTCACCATTTGAAAAATGTGACGTCCTCTCTGAGACTATGATTGCTGGCATGAAAGTAAAACTCATTACAGAATATTAATGAAGATATTAGCCATCAAAATAGAATCATTTCTGATGAGGCTATCAATCATCTGTATTCTTTAAATAATGAGTAATACATTTCAGGTATGTTCAAAGAGGATATAAGGTTGTCAAATACATTTATAATCCAGACTGTTTCGTGACAAAATATCCTCTTAGTTGACCTGTGATCGATAATCTGGTCAGAGAATAAAAAACTCAAATTAAATACCAAGCTATGTTATGTGTGGAGTTGAGTTTATAGAACAAGGCTAGTGATGGCACCAAAAATTCAACTATCAGAAACATCTCTATGAAGCATCAAGGTCATCTGAGGGGCAAAATCCAAATCTGCCTTTATCCTTAGATTAGGAAGATCCATGAACATGCCGCCATTCACTCACTTTAAATCAGTTTCTCTGGTCAAGTGACAGTGTGTATGTGTGTGCATGCACACGTGTATGGGGACTGATATGTTGCACCACTGTAATCCAACAATCCTACCTCATCTCTCTCTGTATAATGCTGGATATCAAGGCCAGTTGGCATTCACTAGATAGCAGGCTAAAGCTAGGGTGGATCTTCCTCCACACAAACCTCACCCAACCTCATTTGTCCGTGGATTTACAGATAATAGGAAAGAGTCTGTGTATGATCTTACACATTTTTTGTTCCTCAAATTTTTTTTATTTTCTTGACAATGACTTCTACTGGTGTCACCTGATATTTAAATAAATGAGTGTTAACTTTACTATGGTAAAACACTGAGTACCTGGGATCTTTTTATTGCCATAAATTCTACTCTGTGTGTAACGATAAAAGAAAAAACAAAACGGATTATCATATTGCTTTGTTACCATAGGGGAATAAAATGGGTCTGAGTTAAAACCAGGTGTTTTTATTGTGTTAGTAAGATGAAACAGGTGCTCAGCGATTACAGTGTATTCAAGTGTGCTGTGTTAACTGCAATGCACTGGGGGCTGTTTTAACTGGGAGAATGCAAAAACAGTGTGCAGTGGCTTTCTCTGGCAGGAAAATGAGTGTTCTTCCCATCACTGTAATGAGGATGGATAGCATTCTCTTAAGCTTTGCAACCTTTTTTGTTTTGTTTTCAAAAACACAAACAGTGGCTTCGTGAATCAGAACTGCACAGCTCTGGATGGGACTCAGTAGAAGTAAGCCACATGCATCACTGAGGGATGGTAAGTAGATGTATTGTCAACATTTGAATGCAATGAGAAAGAACAGCTTTGATGTTGAGGAATCTGTGTGGTTCAAAGTTTGTTTTATTTATGCTAGTGCTGCATGGATAATGCTTTACCTGTACCTAATGCAAGAGGTAATTTTTGCTGGAAATATGAATTATGGATAATGTTGATGAAAAAAGCTTTTATTGATGTGACACTTATCCAGTTTATCTTTTCCAACACTTGAATAAACAGCAATTCATATACTTACAGAAAGGAAAGCTTTTGATACATAAACCTAAAGGGTAGAAATCTAGATGTTGATTTACGTTGTTATAGTATTTTTTACATTTACATTTCTTTTTAATGGGTTTTTTTTCTCATATAAGCATTGCACTGTATATACATTGGATAATAAATAAGCTGGTGCCAGAAAAGTGTCCGAGAGTGTATGGATAGCAATGGCTTGGTGGGCCAGTTACTGGCAGGGCAGTTGTTTTTGAGGCTGAGAACACTAGGAAAAAAGGTTTTAATAACTCTCAAACAACATTAAATGAAGAGAGGATCTCAGCATGGAGTGATGTGCCCATAGGAAACAGACTTGATAGGGTCCAGACCTCCCATCCTTATCCTTATTTCCTATTTGGTGATGCCAGCCTACTATCACTAAGTATCCACAAAATGTTCATCATGAGGCAAGACACTGCAATCAAAGGGCAAGTAATGGAAAATAAACTTTGTTTGCTATTGCAGGCAGCCTATCCATGTTGCTACTATGTGTTAGGGACCAAGGAAGGAGCTAGCTAATTGTAACTCATTTTTGTGACGAAGCAGGGCTTTGAAAAAAAACAGAATGAGCTAACTTTTCTATCTGAGGAGAGGATCAGAGGTTGAGATTTAGGTATAGAAGATTTCTTTAAGGATTTTGCACAGACAAGTTTATCGGATGCAGTTTTAAAAAATTAGTCAGCGCTTATTCAGGGGATTTGGGCTTTCTGATTGGCTGCTGTGCTAACCTGTCGGAGCTTATTTAATATGGATTGTTGCCGACTGGGTTTTTGATAAGATGTTGGCAATGGCTACCGTGCAAAACAGCGCAAACTGTACATCGGTACACGATACAATATGTGCTGTGTTTCAATATCCTTTGCCGTGTGCTTTGAGCAAAATGCTAATACCAGCATACTAATATGCTCTCATGGACAATGCTAACTTGTTGATGTTTAACAGGAATGGTCACTGTCTTAGTTTAGCATGTTAGCATACCAACATTTGCTAATTAGCACTTAGCACAAAGTACAGCTGATGGGAATCATGTTAGCGTTGCAAATATTTGGTCATTAACCCGGGGCTTTGGAAAAATTTGAATTTTAACCTGAGGATGGCACTAGATGAAATATCAGTCAGTCCACCGAGTCAGTACGATTCAGTTTAGACCAAAGTGGTGGACAGACTGACTGACCGACAGATTGATAATGAGCAGACACACCACATTAGTGTGACTAAAAAAGTAGCATGGCCTATTAAATCCAACACCTTGTCTATGAAAAAAAATCTACTAATTAGCTGAAGTGTGTGCATGTGTGTGTTGTCTCAGGGTGAAAAGAGGGGGTCTCATTCAAAAATCTCTCGGTTGGGCCCTCCATAATGGCCAACCGCCACTGCGACTGCACTCCTACACACCCGCCTCAAGCAAAAAGGACAGGCTTGTGACCTCTGTGTTACGGTGCAGCCAGAGCCCTAACTCTCTAAATCAGCAGTGTGTGTGTCAGCTGCCGTGCTGGAAATAGTCTATTTCACAGGGGATGAGAGGCTAATCTCACTGTAATGACTATCCTTTGGCATTGGTATCACACATACACAAGCCTCCTATACTACAATTTTGTGTGTGTGTGTGTGTGTGTGTGTGTGTGTGTGTGTGTGTGTGTGTGTGTGCGTGCGTGCAGCAAATCAAAGGCTTCTAATCAATCAAATGCCTCTATTCACTCTCTTTTTTTAAGCATTGTGGTTCTGGCCATTTCCCTTTTATTTTGCGTTTACTTTCGAAAATAGACCACTAGAAATCTTGTCAGGCACGCAGCTACCATACATCATCTCTCTCTCTCTTTCTCTCTCTCTTATCTTTCCTCTAACTGATGAATGAAAAACAATATTGATCAAAGCTGACATCCAAAACTTCACAGAGAGACAGGGGTATCTATTCACATTTTACCACTTACCGACTAACAGGTGGCATCCAGGTGGTGTGCTGTTGGCCTCTTGTGTTGGCAGCAGTCTTCCATTTGGAGGTCATACCAATGGCCTGCGTCCTAAACAGTAATGGTAAAGATATATACCTACTGCAAACATCTAGATGTATCTGGCGAAAGGCTACATCCAGCTGGTTAGATGTTTGTGTCCTGGAAGCTGTGGTAATGTGTGTACATGTTGGCGCATGTTGAAAGTGCTTTGCCCTGTGTACAATATAATGCGGAGTGTGTCCATGTACTTATGTGTGTGTATTATACTATTGATACAATTTTTAGCTGTATGAAAATGAATTCCAGGGACACTACAGTCCCAGTTGTACAGCTTCGGCTGGCCACGGTGTAAGTCTCAAACAGCATTACGTCTCAACATACATATGACCTCAGAGAAATGGGAATTTCTAATAGGAATCAAATTGGTCTGTCATGTCTACTTGCTAATCCTCTGTATAATTCATGAATGTAGCAAAAATGTTCTTACTTTCTGTGGCAGCACTTCAAACTGCACAGCTCTAGGACATGTGCCCTTTGTGTGGACTGATTAGATTTCTTCATCAATAGAATCACCTGGATGTCTTTCTACTTTCCCTGCTAACAGGGGGAAAAAAAACTTGACACAAGATTTCGCATTTGTTATTCTTAGAGTCTCAGACAGCCTGATCGATAATTTTGAGCATAACCATATCTCTTCTGTTACAAGAAAGGACTCTTGGAGAGATTAGACTTTGGATGCACTCACTGTCTTTCTCATCAGTCATTGTCACAACACGCACAAATCAATGGATTGATTGGCTTCTCCAGCGAATCACATCTTATTCCAACATGTTTATGCACACTTGCATGCACAAACATTCACTTGTACAGCAGGCGCACAAGAATGCATGCTCGGCTCCAAATCAAAGTCTCACACTCTCATTAGTATGCACTACGGTCCGCCTCCACTTCAGAAATGGGTTGGTAATTGATGACGTTATCAGTTCAGCTGCAAATGATGACGAATGTCATTACTAAAAGCACTCATTTGTTTGGAACATGGCAAGTCAGTTATTATTTTCCTGTCTGTTTGGAGACGCGAGTTATTTTCGGTCAGAGACACCATGCCCTAAGAGATCTAGAAGGAAAACAGCTATTAGGAGCTCACCATGCAATCGTACGCTTTCACATCCACAGAGATTTTCCTGAAAAGCAACTGCAAGCACCCAGATTATTCAAAGCAGCAAGAGATTTTTTTTTAGCTTTTGAAGACACCCCACCCTCAATCAGCCCCCAACTTCCCCTGAAGCACAATTGATGCTTACCAACAAGGTTGCCTAGCACCAGTTGCTTAGTAACCACCAGTCCATTGCCTTCTACTACAGAACGTCTCACTAATTCTATGTCAGAGCTAAATTTAGAAACGCCTTTGATTTATCCCCCACACTGGATTGACAGAAGTTGGCTGCACAGAAGGAGTCTTTCTTGAATGGTAGCGTGCTTGATTTTCTCCCTCTGAGCTGTCTTCCTCGTGTTGAAATCAAAAGCTGCCAGTTATTATAAACAGTTAATTAATACCCGTCATCTGTAGATGAGTGCTACTGATTACAACCAATCAGCTGATTGACAGACATTGATGTCTTAAATGTTTATCAATAAGAAATACAATGTTCTATAGTTTATATACTGTAAACACAACATCATTTTGAACACAGCACAGCTTAGGCCCAAAATCATAATACTTACTGTATGTTGCCGTCATCAATAATGTAAATAAAACATATCTTGGTTTTGGAATAAATTGGCTTTTCTCAAGCATTTCTAAGAGGCACTCTCATACACACACAAAGCATTCTTCCTAATCACTCCATCCGATACCAACTATTCACCACCAATTGTCTTTTCAGGAGACTCACAAGTTAGAGCTGCTGACACATCCTACTCACTCCTCCAAATTGAGAGAGACAGAGAGGGAAAGAAGAGAGAGAGAGGCAGAGAGACTGAGGTAGAAAAACAAGGGGGGATGCCAAGTAATGAAATGGGTGATTAAATTGAGCAGAACTGAAAATGCAGAAGCTATGGTTCATCACATCATTGCCCATGAGTTTTCCTTATGTTAATGAACTAAGAGCAAAAGGTGATGTCCGTTTACAGTATATCTGTTTGTATAAACTATATCTTGGTTCCTTTGTGTGCATTCCTGTATGAATGTGTGTTTTCACATGTTTTCTTATTAAGACATAGAAGCCTTCACTACCTTGCTCTCTAGACATCCATCAGTGTATTAATCATTTAAATGGGAGGCAGGGCCAGAGTTACAGCCCAACAACCTGGATTACAACACACAGCAATCGCATTCAAAACACAGATCTATTCTCTCTTTAACTTACTCTCACATACACATACTCGCAAAAGAAAAAAAAGAACAATACAATATAGAAACAAAACAGACATTCTTATGAATATGGAGAGTAATCACGCAAATACTAATTGTATTTGACAACGCACACTGCAAATATACCAAAGTATGGTACTTCTAGGTAAACAAGGTCACTGTGAGAGTTTTTGAATATTCAGAAGCCCATGCTATCTCTTTAACTGTATTTAGTACCGTAGTAATGTAATTCCACGCTGGCATCATCACTTTCTTTCTTTCTTTCTCCTATTCTATATGCATCATAACATGACCAAAAATGTAATTCCTACATGCGAAACACGTTATCTTCAAAGCATTAAGCTTAGTGTGCAGCCTCACTCGCTTATTGTTTGCAGGGATATGAATTGCTATACAAATGGATAAAACCTGTGTGGTCCTTTCATATTGCTGAGAACTCTTGAAGTCTGTTTTATTTGGCCCTTTAGAAAGCTTTCCAGAGGCAAGACTCCTTGCTATGCCAAGGTAATGCGGTCAACCACGCTGAGCAGCTGACTATAAGCCTGCAAATTCAAGGCAGGGAAGCATTCAGGCTCACTTATTTTCTAAACCATGTACAGTGCATTAAATAAGCTTCCTTTTTTCAAGAGAGCTCTTTCAGCTATTACATAATTTCAGCATTATTAGGTTTGTACAGTACAATCAACACTTTCCTTTCAGTGAGCTAAGTGTGGAGACCTTTTGCTAAATGTTATGACAATTATCTCCAGCCACACATACTGAAGGATAATGTTGCTGATTTGATTATGACACAGCTGCCATTTTCTCCAGAGACAGAGCCAGGGACACTCCACATTGACAAACAACCCGGAATTGAGGTAAATTGAGTCACGGGCGTTAACAAATATTACATTAGCAGAAGGTTATGGAAGCATGTTGGATTAAAAGAGACAGGTCATCAGAATCTCAATCGTGACTGTGTGATCGTGTTGCTGCAGCGCTGATGAAGCAGCTAACAGGTTTGGTCTGTCTGAGCTCTTCGGGTGCCGTGGCAGTTTTATCTGCTGTTTCTTTTCTATGCAAAGGGAAATGAATGGCCTGACTAGGACAACACGTGCCATGTTCTTATTAGTTAGATAAGTTTGGTGTTTGATTTACTGACAGAGAGATTGGTTGGCTTGACAATGTCATGACGTGATACTCTGATGTTTTGGCAAACACAGGCACAGCGGTGCTTTGAGTTAAATGCTGTCACCATGTTTTGGATAAAATAAATAATGTTTACCACGTTCAACAACTTAGTATAGTGTGTTATCATGCTAACATTAGCTAATTAGCACTAAACACAAAGTACAGTTGAGGAAGATGGGAATTTAATTAGTATTGCAGGTATTTGCTTATAAACCAAAGTACTGGACAAAAATTCTGATCCGATGCTGTTGCTAGATGAAGTGAAGGGTTCACCAGAGTTATTTCAATTCATCCTGTAGGAACATGAAGGCCTCTTCCAAATTTCATGGTCATCTATCTAATAGTTGTGGCGATATTTCACTCCGAACCAAAAATGTTGAACTCATAGTGGCACCAGAGGAAAAGTCAGGAGATCACTAAGGTCACTAGGTTATATTGTGCAGGACCCATCAGTGTCTGCACAAAATTCCATGGCAACCCTTCCAACACCAACACTGGCATCTCATGAGCCACACCACTAGCATGCTAAAAAAGTGCTTGCAGAGGCCTAGTTTTGTACTGAACTAAAAGTAACAGTTTGAGCCACCAACAGACTGATTCTTAACATTCGATAATCCTCAGCCTCAAAATCTGCTTTATCCACCCTGGAGTGAGGTCACCAGATCAGCTAAGCAACCCACTATCTGACCCTCGTTGCTTGGCAACCACTGCATCCCGGGAGCATCACCTCGCTGGGAGAGTGGCAAGTTAAACCAGCACCAACTCAACAATTTCGGGTCCAACTGCAAAGAGAAGACTGCAAAAGCAGGCAAAAAACTTTACTTCTGCTGTCTGTGATAAGAGCTGATATCAGACAGGTGCTTTGCATTCTTAATTTAAAGTGCTAGAGAAGTAGATTGTCCCCTAGGGTTTCGCCATTCTCTGGTAAATCGGAATTACACACTTTATTTCATTATCACCAAACTAAGTGACCAGTTTATTTAGTTATCTAAAGATCAACTTTATTCATCTGTTTTATTCCTCTTTCTTATGGCGTTTTTTATTAATGCCTTATTTTTTCAGTTGCTTATAGACATTTAGCTATAAATAAGTATTCGCGAAGTCGTAGTCTTGAGTATTCCTTCAAAGCAGAGACAGATGTCAGGAGTTTACTACTTCTGATTGACTCATTCGTTGGATTTTTCCATTTTCCTTCAATTTCCTTCAATGAGTGCAAATTAAAATTCAAGTGTAGGATCTGCTACATGCACCTGCAGTTCACTCATTCTCTTCCACTTTGTCAGACCTAATGGGAAATGCAGACATTCAAGGAGTAGATGACATTTAAGCAACTAAGCTGAATGAAACTGAACTGAGTTTAATTGATTCCAAATGAATTTAACTGAATTAACAAATTAAACTAAATTGTAATCACCTGAAATTAATTGAATGCCCTTTCTGAACTGAACCTTGCTTAATACATTTGAACTGAGCCAACATTTGAGATAGCTGCACCTTATCTCCCTGGATCTTTCTGTTCTGCTCCTCTGCTCTGTTTCCATAATGAGCCCTTGACTGGGCCAGTCAGGCTTGTCTGTGGGCATCACAGATCAGTCCAGATGTCTACACTTGGTTGATTGCTTTTCTTTAAATCAGTCTGAATGACTTTAACTCTTCTATCGTCCTACTGTGACTTCCTATGAGTTCTACCTTTCCCTCAAGGGTTGTGCGTGGTTTTTGTGCGCTCAAGCGTGTATGCATGCATAGGTATATTTTAGCACTATAGGGGTTTCCCTGAAAATCTGCTGAAAAGGATGTCTAGGATGCTATGAAAACACTAAGCCTGGCAACTGCTGTTCTAGTTTTTTCACGAAAGCAATGAAAGAAATGGGACTTGGTCATGCAGCCACCTCCGCTAGCCTTCTACAATCATGATATTTTGTTACTCTCCTGTATAGTCACCTTAACTATTAAGGCACAGTCCATGATCCAAATGTAAACAAAGCGTTCATCCGACCAATAAAATTGGACACATAGAATTTTAACCTGCTATTACTCTGAGATTGATGGATGTTGTTAGTCTTTTAATACACAGACTAAACCTAGAAAACCAATAAATTTAAGTTGCTAATATTTGTATGAGTAACATTTGTAAAATCATTAAAGGAATAAGGAGTTAAATAGGCTCATATGTTCAATTTTAAAATTTGAGAAACTGAGAAAAATGCACATTTATCTTATTTTTATTTATAAGTCAGTCTCTTCAATTACGAATGCAAAAAGGGATTAACAAATATATTGATGGGTCCTTTCAAAATTGTTGATTCAAAAAAACATTTTCATATAGTGTTTCTTTGTCAGCTTGTACGTTTGTGGTCTGTGGAAACAGTATTAATGATTTCAAGCAATGTAAAGGAACGATTAAAAATTTTATTTAAAGAGATCCATTGCATGCAGGAACACATACTTTTCAAAACAAATGTCTCCATGACTGGCTTACACAGATTTGTAGTTTTTTATCATCTAAAACCACTTGAAGCACAGACTGGGTCCATTATATCATTGAAGGCGATTTACAACCTAACCTGTAAGTCATACATCATTTAGAAGTTACAGGGCAAGAGTTATAGACTATGTTACACCTGCCATGTGGCTGTCTCACAGCTACAGCCTTCTGATGGGCAGGGAAAAAGAGCTGGGATGGGGAAAGGTCTCAGTGGCAGAGCAATGGGTTGAGAGCACCTTACAAAGGCTCGGCTCTCCACATGACACTTTATAGCATGACCTTCGATCACAGCATGACTGTTTCTTTTGTGCTGTACATTTTCGAGCACCAGCTAAAAGCTTTTCCAGGCTCCTTTGAGGAAATAGATTCGGTCATGGAGAGATGAGAGTGACACAGAATAGCAATCTATTCTCTCGGATCTACAATCTTTCCCTCTTTCTCTCTCTCATGCTGGTAAAAAAAAATGGTACAAAAACATCCCTGTGCACCAGATGGATGGTGTTGTAAAGAGCTCTTTTCATTCCCTAAATGGACAGCTATCTTACACCAATAGACAGATTTTGATCTCTTAAAAACATGCGCAGATCTTCCTCTCCCTGTTTCACTTTTTTTTTCCATGTCACCCCTTGTCTTCTCATCTTCCCTCATTTTCTCACATGCATGAAACAGAAGAGCAGAGTTGAGAATCTAGTACTTACTTGCTTGCTTTCTTACAAGCAGTCAACTCCACCGACTCCTTTGAAAAATCTCTCATTCAACTTAGTCATTTTTTTGAAATTTTGTTTACCATTTTAAAATCTAATAATGAATCTCAGAGTAAAAAACTCACACCGCATGTGCTCCTGTTTACACATGAAGTGTGATTGTGTGTGAAAATCAGTTTTACTAGGAGATAATTGCAATAATATGTCTCTGGGTCATTCACTGATTATATCTGCACATCGTTTATTCTGGTCACTGAAGCACAGTCTCCTCTGGGCTGCCAGAAACTGATGGCTTTATAGAGAAGACAGCTTTTATCCTTTGATCTTTTTTATTGACATAAAAGACGGATCAGATCAGAAACTAGCGTGTCTGTTGAAACGCTGTATATTGAGATTAAACTTCGCCACACTTTTGCCAGCCTCCTGCAGAGACCAAGGACTCACACATGTTGAAATGCTCAGTGTGATACATTCTATGAGTGTGTGTGTGGTTTGTGTGTTTGTATGAGTAATAGAGAGGTTTGCTAAGCAGGAGGCATAGTAATTAGTAATCATCTCACCGTATGTTACATGCAGGCCTGTGCGTGCCTACAGTTACAGCTCAAGAGTGATGCAAGAGTGAAACATATTTTCTTCAGTCGGCACATGAAAAAATTACTCCAGCTCACACATGAGAACAAGTAAGACTTAAAAAAAACAAAAACATTTGTTTTGAAAAATAAAAGGAAAATAAATTTGATTTGCGATTTTATAAAGTTATGAAGATCCTCCCCCTCCTCACATGGGCAATACTCTTTTTATCTTATTATTTTTGTGTGACGCCGCCACACAAAAACATGAAAAAACTGTAAGACTGAGAAAAAAAAAAAAAACAATACACCAAAATCTTTGCGGGAATGACAACAACAAAGAAACCAGCTGACTGACTGATTTACTGTCAAAATGAGAGACACAGAAAGTTGTCTCTTCTTGTCTCTGTTATCAGTTGACAGAAAAGTGCGACAACTTTTTTTTACAAAGTCTTTCCAAAATCCAAAAGTTATTTCAATCTTTATCAATGAAAATAGTTCATACTTTAAGGTGAGTCAACTGCTTTTACTGTGTAGAATATAACCACTGCAGAAGGGCAGTTAAAATGTCGTGTACATTTACAAAGGATATGCTCTGTGAAACCCACACAAGCAATATTGTCACTCTGGCAGAGTAGTACATCAGTCTGGGACTGTGCTCATGAACACATTTCTCCCTTTAGTCACGTGAACATAACACACACAAACAGATGCGTACACACACACAGAAGGAGAAGTGCACGGCTGCACACACATCCACCAATACACAGTTCAGATTGAGACTCTGCTTTTGTCTTTGAGCGACCAAAGAATCTGAACATCCTGCTGCGACAACTAATCCCCCTTTCATAAAAATACATACATGAAATCTAAGTTAAATTAACAGCACCAAAATATATAGCACATTAAGAGGAGTTTAGAATGATAGCGGGAGCTGTGCCAATTGACAAGTGTTGCCACAGCAAACCGACAGTGTATCTGTTTTGCGTTGGGGTTGACCCTCATCTGCACAATCGCCCCGTCAGGCTTCAGCCTTCAAAAAAACAAAAACAAAAATGACTGGCCATGAGGTGAGTCAGAAGGATGATGGTCAAATAAACACGATAAATGCAATTCCTTCCTCATTAATGGTATTAAACATATATATCAATCGATGTCGATCAATATGAAAAAAAAAAATACTGTAATAATATTTCTGGCCATATTGCCCAGTCAAGCATATGATAAGCATATCAGCTATGAGCACCACTAAAGCCTACTGACACTTTATATTCCATTGTATTTTATTCACACCAAAATTGAAACGTAAACAATTCAGATTGTGGCTAATTTGCAGGGGTTATGTGCTGGACTGCCAAAGCTACTGCTAGGTGGATTTTGTTACTTTCAGACAGAGCCAGGCCTCTGTTTCCCGTCTTTATGATAAACTAAGCAGCTGCTGACTGTAGCCTTATATTTAGTGGACAGATAAGGGAGTGGTATCGATCTTCTCATCTCGGCAAGCAAGTCAGTAAGTGCATTGCCCAAAAATGTTGAACTCAAAATATAAATGTATTTGCTGTGAATAAGATGATTATTGTTTGCATTTTCTTCCTTTGTCTGGCCAGTTGTTGCTTTTTTATCGTGTAAATTTGTGTGTGTGTGTGTGTGTGTGTGTGTGTCTAGTGTTGCAACCTTCAATTATTTATGTGTGTTCTTGTGTTCTTTCACACCTTGGGCTGTTCAAACAGGCAGCAGGGCAGTGTCAGAGATTCATAAATAAGTCAATAACATGGCCTTATATCTGACACACTGACATACACATCAAACACACTCATCTATGTGTATCAGGGAGGAATAAGTATTAAAAATTAGATCAAGGCTGGTGGTAGGAGCACAGGCAGGGAAGACCCAAGCACATACACACAGGCAGGCTGGTGCAATGAAGGAACTTTAATAGAGACAAGAGGACCAGGCTCAGAGACAGGCACTGACAACAACATACTACAACTAGCAGGAAGTAGCAGGAATGGGAGTTACAAATGAAACACAGAGACATTATCAGACAACCTGGTAACTGACTGGGGGGGGGGGCTGGTATAAATACTGGGGAGCAGATAAGGGAAATGAGCAACAGGTGTGTAGGTAGGTAGGGAAAGTTCCAGTGACTGGAAATGGAAAACAGGTGAGCAGGTGGATCTGGAAACAGGAAGAAAGTCCAGGGACATCTGGTGGGCGGGTGGAGTACGACAGGAGGCCAATAAACGGCAGAGACAGAAGTCATGGCATGAGATGTTGGACCATTGGTGTCATCTACTAGAAATAATGGATATGAAGCAGATTGTTAAATTTTCATTTTACAATCTGAACAATTTACACACACTAAAGACTATTAGATTTTTGATCAGCAGCAACAGTCAAAATCCACATTGATCAAAACCTAATCTACTAGCACCACTGTTTACATGGGTGGCTGTGTGTGTGGGTACCACAGCCGCATATGTGCTCTTACACTGTGGCAATGCTGATGATGGATGGTGGGTCAGCACGGGAGGCTGCGTGATCCATGAGCAGAGTTAGTCGCCACCACACAGACATGCTGGGCTGGAGTGTGATTAATCCCCACTTCCTCTGGGTATTTGTCATGAAGCTTCGATGTATAAGTATGTCTCATAATGCACTTTTTTCCATGCCAAAAATAAAGGAATTTGCTGAGAATGGTGTATGAAATGGCTCAACAGGCATCTTTCTCAGGGAAGATAGTTTCTGTTTATTACAACCTGGGTTTTATCCTTCTATCAGTTATGATAACATACTCACAAAAGTAATCTGGGATTTTGGCAAAATCGTTAAAACAAAGTCTGACGGAACAATAAACAAGAATAGTCAAACAATCAGATAGTTTGCAAACAGGCCAGCAGTTTGGCCGGATCATCATTTTCAAAGTGTTAGGCTCAGCTCCCCATTTGGGAGAGAAAGACATGTGGCAGAGATACTGCATGTGCATGAAGTGAAAGAGACAGGTACACCAAGGTGTTCCAGAAACAACTGGTAGATAAGTACTGGAATTTCTTCAAATTCGGCACAAACATTCATTCGGACTCAAGGATGAACTGATTAGATTCTGGGGGTCAAAGGTAAAAGGTCACGGTCACTGTAACTTCACAAAACACGGTTTTCGGCCATAACTCAAGAATTCATACACTAATTATGACAAAATACACTTAATACCGTTTATTAAATTCATTCAAATGTCTTTACTACATATGTAGATTATATGAGTCTGGACAGACATGGATGTAAATTGCAACTTGACTGGTTGGTGGAGGCATAAAACTGTGAGGCAGGGATTCTAGTTAGCAATGGCACTCTGTTCCTACAAATTACCAATTACGAACCATAATTTATCCTTTAAGATAGATATGAAAAGTTGGAGTAGGTGAGGATTCTACCTCAGTCTTGTCGGCTTTGTTACAGGACTGCGGTACGCAGGCTTTGACTGAACCTTTACCACTATTCAATTCTTCTCCTGCACTCTGACAGATGTAAGTGACTCTAAAATCAGAAACTAACAAGGTAGCCTGGTTGGGTTGGACCATCTTTAATCCGTTGTGTTTGCTGCTCTCTGGTTCTGAGGTTAAAGAAGGGAGAAGCGAGAATTTTCCATCAGTAAATCCATGTCGGATCTGTTGAAGCGACAGAGCCCAAATCTAACTAATGCATGTTTGAGGACCTTTCTGTTCCATCCTTTGGGGATTAGAGAGTCTACTTCTGAGAGCAAAGTACGATGAGTGTAACACACATCAAAGATATACACACACACAAACTCAGAGCCATGCATGCACACAGGCACAGATTTGTGTCCCTTTAATGTGATGAAAACATAGCACATGTGTATGTGTGTATCTGTGTTATGTGTGTTTTATATTTGAGGTGCATTTCTGAAAATCCCAAACTACAATCAATGTCAGAATGGCTGACATAGTTGGGGGCTTTAGTATGATAACAGCCGTGTCATCCTATACATCTCAATAAGCCCCAGACTCACTCATACGGACCAGCTGCAAGGCAGATACAGAAACACATACACAGAGGGAGAGAGAGGCACACTGTAACAGGGTGAGAGACAGATACATACATCAATCAGCCACAACATTTACATTTATACATATATATGTACCTTAATGTATATATGTGTATATATATATGTGTGTGTATATATATATAGATATATATATATACACAGAAAGCTTTACATACAGCTGTAAAGCTGTCACATATACTGCTGCTTTGAGACAAAAGACCATGAGAGGTCTAAAATTAAAATTGATGGCATAACTGTTTTCCTCTTTCTTCATTAAATACAAGGCAATTGTTTTCGTGTAAAGTCAATATACTTTGCATTAAATCAAGATTACAATAAACAAAATACAAGCAAATGCAATAAACACAAAATAAAAGAAAGCAACAAAAAACACAGACAGTAACTGAGTTTTTAGTTTTATGGCCACAGATGTGATAGATATCAGATCATCAGGCAGTCTGTTCCAGAGAACAGGACCAGAGTAACTAAAAGCAACCTCACCAGATCTGGATCTTATTCTAGGTACAGTTAGAAAACCACCACCTGAGGACCTGACAGAGCTGATTGGATTGCATCAGTGACCAGTTCAGAATTATATCGGAGAAGCAAAGAATTTAGTGCTTTATACACTATTAGTGAAATTTTACAGTTGATTCTTCATTGTACTGAGAGCTGGTGAAGTGATTTAAGTACTGGAGTACTTAAATGTGCATGAGTGGCGGGTGCTGTGTTTTGATTGAGCTGGAGCCTTGATATTTAAGCAAAGAGTGCATTACAGTAGTCAAAGTTGAGATGAACCAGTGTATGAACCAGTGTCTCTGAATCAGTTTAAGATATAAATCCTCTAACTTTCTGATGTATTTTTCAAGTGATAAAAGATGCCCTACTTATGATGCTGGTGTGATTTTCAAAGTCAGGCTCCAAATAATTCCAAGGTTCCTCAAAGGATAAGGCTCAAGTTGTGTCTTTTAATAGTATCAACAAATCCAATAAAAAGACCAATATTAAAAATGAATTTATCCTACAAAAGAGTATTGTCTGACCTATTAAAAACCTATTAAAATCTCATAAAAGAGGCATGATTTCGCATTTGGGTGACACAGCCCTTCATTATGAAAACGATGCCGGCGGTATCCTTTAAAATAACCTCTGAAAATATGGTCACATGGTCTGACATTTCAAAATAACTCCTGCAAGGCCAAAATTGAGCCTAGTTAAAAGCAGAAAGAAAGACAAAAAAACAAAAACTTGAATTCATATGTAATAAAACCCACCCTTGCTCATTTTATCATACTCTAATCTTGAGAAATTGAAGGCAAGTTCATTGTGCCTTCTATCTTGTAATTGCCACTTGAGACCACAGTGGCTGCTGTTAGGCAAAAGTTAAGGGTGCGCACCCGTGTGTGTGTGTGTGTGTGCGTGTGTGCGTGTATGCATATTTGTGCTTATTTCTGGATAGGGAGCAGGGTCACTAGCCAGTCAGACAGTGGTCACGGATCCTGGACCGAGGCACATGTCCAACAAACCAGCAAAACTCTAAACCCTTCAAAACAACCCAATAATGGATTGAGAGATTATGGACTCACATTCCCAAGCAGCTTTCGCACATTCCAAAATGCCCTCAGTATTAGAGAGCAATCTGAAAATATGACCCTAAAAAGCCCTGAGTGTATACAGCTGCAGCTGCATCCAAAACACATATGTTGTTTTTGCTCATCACAGTCCACAGCTGCCTAAATCTGCCCCCGACAGACTCCACACGCATATTGTATGTGCTATTTTAAACTGGACAAGTAGGGTTGATTCACACGTTGGTTCACATTTACTAATGTGTTTCCTTACCTGGGGGTCAGGAGTCCCTATGGGGTTGCAAGATAAATGAGAGCCATTGCAAGATTAAAAGGATACGAAGAAAGAAAAAAAATTTTCTGCAACACAAAATTGTATTCATTTTTCACTTTCCTGTAACCTTTGCTCTTTTTGTTAATTACCAATGAATTTTACCTCTTCAGGCCTTTAAAAAAATTATTCAAATAAAACGAAAAAAGAAATGACTCTGGTCAAACTCGTCACAAGCTGTAGACATGCGTCTGGACACTGCTTCAGTTTAAGGGGTTACAATGTTGGGAACCACTGCTTTAGGCTACAGAGTGAACATGTTAGCTTAAGTGATTTTCAAACTCTACAAACAAGGTCAAGCTATAAAACTTAAATAGTTAAATAGAAAGATTGCACAGGTTACAACATGATGCAGTTTTTCAAAGCTGGTCTTATTCAGGATCACTATGTCCGTACCATGTGCTACTTATGATATAAATTCTCTGTTTAATGGGTTTTTTTTCTTTTTACCTTCATAACTACTGCAACTGACTGTGGGTAAGTGGTGAAATTATTCTGTTCTGTAAACGGTGCATTTGTAGAATTGATAGTAATGGTGCATTAAAATAGCAGTCAGATAATGACGCAGCTCTGACCAAAGCTTTCTACTCTCAGGCTGATTTAAACATCATCTTGGCATTATATGGAGCTGGGATTTAAAATCACAAGAAACTGACTATGTACCTCTCAGAAATCCTTTGGAAAGGCAGCCAAATGTGGAGCAAGTGGATTTAGTGGATTCAGTGATTTAGCACACGCCACTAATGGCAGTGATGGAGTCTTGGTCTTCACAGTCTTGCTCTTTACATTGGAGATCTATGAGGGTTTCACTGCCCTCCCTGCACACTCCGCTCTTTCCTCCGATTCCACATGTCAGACAAGAAAAAATGTGATGGACTCTGGCTCAAACACTCACAAAGCTCTGGGCCAGGTTTTTCCCGGTGTCTGACTAGAGTAGGATTCTGCTTCATGTATTGTACCGGTGTATGTAATCAAGTGCTACTGTGAGAGAGGGAACGACAGGCAATTTAGGAATGATTAAAAGCCCCTAAATCACCCTGTCACTGTACTGTGTGTGTGTGTGTGTGTGTGTGTGTGTGTGTGTGTGTGTGTGTGTGTGTGTGTGTGTGTGTGTGTGTATGAGTGTGCTGTAAATCAATTTATGTGCTCGCTTGTTTCTTGGTGCACCTTTCCCGGCAATGTTGCCTTTCATCACAACAGCTCGCCTGGACTAGCAGCCATAACTCATTGAGAGTGGCCGCCAGACGGAGGACATGATTTCCTGTCTCAATTAATGGGATAGATTGCACACTAGAGTTGGCATCGAACAAGTAAACATTACACACACACACGCAGTCAGAAGCTTGGATCAGTGTCTCTTTCATTCTTGCATACAGATTTTCTCTTTCTCTAACCTGCTCCCTCCCTCTCTTCCTCCTGTTTTCCCTCTCACGCTAACAGAGAAAAGAAACTGCACCTACATTTTTATCACACAAATATTTGAAATATAAAGAGACAGAAGGCCCAAAATCTGCAGTGTGCCGTCATTGTGATGCAGGTGTGTGACTTTGCAGTGGCTCAGCCGAGACACAGTCACAATGTTACTCAGCTCTCTAGGGTGGAGGTCCCTGTACCTGCTGCTGCACAGAGACATATCGCAACAGCCTGCCTGCCATTAACCATCCCTGTGTGACTCCCCCTCTGTGACTCCAAACTGCCATGTGGCTCTTCCTGTCAGAGGGGGCCGTGCACCCAGACTGATGCTCAGAGGAGCAAAACTAATTGGGGAGAGTTGCAGCAGCCTACAGAGAAAAGCTTCAGAGGAACAGAGCGATGAGCTGCTAAAAGCTAAGGAACACTGATCAGAAAGTGCATGTCTCATCATTTCATTTCATCACAGCAAATGTGAATGTATTTGGAAATTAATAGAGCACCATATTATGCGACCCTTTGAAAAGCAGGAGAAGGTTATCTGTAAAGACAGGTGGCTATTTAGATCTTAACTTCTAGAAACTCCCTGCTGTCTGATGTGATTATCACAAATGTTACCCTGCACTGCCCTCTGCTGGTAGGAACATCTACTTCCAAGCCTTATGTGGATAGGATAGGGTAGGATGAAAAATTATGACAGTAAAAATCAGTCATAAAAAATGTTTTTTGTTTCAAGTACAGACCGGATGGCTTCTGGCTGTGCCTCTAAGTTAATGATTGTGATACAAAGCGACTTTGCTTTCACCTTCAAAACTAGCAGGCAGTAACACTCTTCTGCCACCTGTCCATGCTGCAATTTGAACATCTCTTCCTTCTGTCCAGCAGCTGTGGCCAGACATTCCCACCTCTCCCCAGCATGACTCACCATGTACACATGCACGGCAGTGAGAGAGCGACATACACGTAAACAACCACGCACATGCACACACTCACTGGTTATAGAAGGTGACATTTACCAGGCCGTCCGCCAAATCACCAGGCAAGCAAGGGTGGTCACAGCTGACTGCACAAAGGCGCCGTTAACTTTGGGAGCCTCCTTGAAGCTCTATTGCTGAGAGAGAGATGAAAAGTGTAATGTCTGATTAAAAAAAGTCACATTAACTCTCTACGAATGGGGGGGGGGGGAGCCTGACTTTATAAGATTGATCGACAAGCATTTTAAAAGCAGACAATTTTTTTTCTTAAATGGATTTTGTGGATATAGGATGTATGTAGGAATACACATGAATATATATATGCGTGTGTGAATTTGCGACAGAGAGAGAGAGAGAGAGAGAAATAAGAGATGCAGTCAGTTTGCTGTGCGTCTCGTCACAACTCAGGTTTGCTGTCATCTAGTCAGATGGGAAGGTGTCCCTTCCAATATCACAGAGTCTCTGAGGCTCCGAGCTGACAGGACGAGCCCGGACTTCATTAGCAGGTCAATTACCATTTCCCAGACAACATCTGGAGGACACACTGGCCACCCAGCTGCTATTACACACCTCTTAATTTCCCCTCTCCTCAGAATAGCAACAGAAACTATGTAACTGCAGTCTAATGACTCCTTCTTCGATTTGTGCTGAATGTGGAACTGCATTAAGGTGTGTAATTGAATACTGTCTGGCAAAGTACCAAGGAGCGACTTAAAACTAAGTCATAAATGTTAGCTTTGGACTCTAGAGAAATATTCTGTCATTCGGCAGTCTGTTTGATATATTTGCACATTATTTTCAATCTTCCCCCTGCTTTGTGTTCAGACCTCATCATGAGCTTTTTCCTCCGTTTCTTATGGACTCTCCTCAATACATTATCCGTCTCTCATTGCCTTCTCTCACTACTGCTTGGAAACTCATCTTTACGAGATTGATCTCAGCCAAACAGAGAGCAAAGGCAATGTTGCCACTCAGTGTAGTGCTGCGGGCAGACAGGCATTTGCAAAATTGTGGGAACACACACACACACACACACACAAACAAACACACGCACACAACACACAGCGTGTTGACAATGATACATTCACATGGGATAACAGAAATACGAGAGAAGAAATGAGAAAAACAACTCTATTTATTCTCAGCTGACCCAGCCGCAGCCATAGGCAGCCTCCTCACATCACAATGAAATATTTTTTCTACCAACTCAAATGACAGGTGGCTGTTTTGAAGTGACTTCTTGATGGAGTTTTTTTTTTTTCTCCTTTTGTTTCATTTTTTTATTTCTATAATCAGGATCAGGATGAAGCAAGGGAGATGGATTGTGCAGTTGACAGGAAACTGGAGAATTAGAGGACACATTGTAGTCCACATAGAAAGGGATAAACAGAAAATGCAGATAATAAGTAGTCTGCACTTGTTGAACCTGTATGCCTGGGTTCATTAAGAGGTTGGTTGTTGTCTGTAGTGAAGAAAAATGTGAAAGCAGATTTTATGGGTCATTTAAACAATTTGTACACTGAACCTGGCAGGGAAATGTCTTTCTATGCTGTAGCTGGTACCTAACGCTTTATGTCACGACCTTGGCCAGAAATTTACCAATTTGGGTCACAGACTCCTCACTGGTTCACTCGAATACACATAGCTGACGATGTGAACATTTCACCTGCAATCCGTCTCACTCTGCCAAAGCAAGGAGAGGACACTTTTCGGCCAACTTGTAAGTTTTTACTCTGCCACTGATGTTTTTACTTTTTTTGTTTATAATTTTTCAATTATAATGCACAGATAATTAAATAAAACTTTGTTCAGCTGCTCCTGCTGCCATTCACATAGTATCATAGTATCAGTATCTATGTGACACCATTGCGGCTGGCTGATATGACACATATTTATAAAATATGACTTGAGAGAGAAAGATAATTCATAACGGTATAACATTTTGTAGTGCAGTTCAGTCGCCGATCCAGAAACCTGATTATGTGTTTAGGCAATTCAGCAATTTTACCTTCTTGTAATTGTAATTCAGTTATGTCGATACAACTGTAAGATTTCCAGACTCTGTATATCAATATCAATTCTATAGGAAATTAACTCTGGTTCTCTCATCCCCTTCTTTTTTGTCCTTGTTTAATTTAATTACAGCCTTTAGAGAAATATAAAATTAAGCTACTTTACTGATTACTATCCCATAATTTTCCCAAAACCTTTTTCCCATGCAGCCATCAGTGTAGGCATAAACTGACTGACACAACATCTGACAGCAGCAATTACAGCATGATATAAATGACTACAGGTCAGCAGTTATTATGTTCTAACTTAATCAGGACAGGAAACAGGCCAAAGTTAAGTACAGTGTATTGTGTGCCTCATCTTTGTTAAATTGTCAAAATGTGCCATAGGTACATCTGTGGCGTTAAAATTTGATTGAGAGAAAAAAATGCTTGCAGTGCTGGGAAGGTTGGCTAAAAAATCCTATTTTCTAGTTCCCCTTTAAAAAAAAGTCAAACATCAAAAGGTAATTTTATTGTTCGATCTGGACTAAGCCAATTCTTAAATTCAACTGGAAAGTTGTGTTCTCTATCACATTACTTTGTCACCAATTTTGGCCCTCGTAAGGGGAACCTTAATAGGGCAGTCAAGCCTGCTTCTATACAGCACAAGATGAGTTAACTGATTACATAATTAATCGTTTGTCTCTGTAAGTCTTGATGTCTTTTAAGGCTATTGTAAAAGCTGTGTTTTTTGAAGTTTATTTTTTGTTTTGTTGGTGTTGCATAGGCATTTTTCATAGAAGCTACGCTACAGTCAGAAAAGCACAGGTGTAAATAATGATTGAATTCCATTTAGCTGCTTCAGGTTCAACGTCCTGGTATTGCGCCTGCTGGTTCAATGTGACACTGTCATGACTCACTGGGACACTTGAACAGAACACAGCTAGCATTAATGTTATTGGTGACATCTGTGCTTTTCCTACTATAACAAGTCATACTGTCTGCAGTGAGAAAACGCCTATTTTACAATAGGCTACTGTACATTTTATGTCACTCAGATAGGATTATCTGGTAACGACGTGATAACTTGTGTGTCACTGTCTTTCACTATCGTCATCATCATCATCATCATCATCATCATCATCATCATCATTTCTTTCCACCGCTCTTCTGGCAGCAGGCTACAACACTGCCTTTGGTTTGGAGAGAATGAAACACTTGACAACTTTAGCAGGACCATTTTAAGCCATTTGACCTGAATTCAATTTCAGACCATTTCTATGAAAAGAGAGAATAAAAAAAATTTCCGTCACAGTTGGAGGTGGACACGGGGTTTCGACATGATTTAACAGGAATGTCAAAGACTCCGCTTCTCTTGTTCCCCTTCCAGTAACTTGAATACCCATGCACAATACTGATTCTGCAGTTTATCCCAAAGTGGCCCACTAAATCCCGTTTTCACTTGCCAAACATACTCGGGGGAAAAATACTTTTTTTTTCTAATTGGCCATGTTTTTAAATGGTTTGGAATGGTGTGATCCTTTTAATATCTATGTGATTTTTTTTTTGCTGTTTGTTAACACATTAGTATGATTAATTATGCATTAGCTCCTAAATTAATGAGAAATACTATTATTTATACTATTTCAACTACTGATGAAAAGTAAGCAAGCATATCAACATTAGGATATTTTTCTGTCAGGACTCTTTACAAGAAACAATACAACAAAAATTGAAAGAAATGAAAAGCATTTCTGGAGAGAGTTTTAGGAAATGTAATGCAGGTAACAGGTCGCCACGTAGGCTAATGGGCAATTAGTAGGCCAATGGTCAGTTCAGTTCACAAATGATCTGGTTTGGGCCAGCCTGCACTGGTGGCCAAGACGTGACTTCCGGTAAAATGGATGCGTGTTTTCCAGCCGTTTGAGACTACCTCTGTCCTGAGCCGCCCCCGCCCCCCACACCCACCCGAGGTGAGCGAAGACCTGCGCCTAACCTGCGTCTGATTGGCCAGTACTCATTGCCCTCGTTGGGTTGGTTCGGTTCTGGGATGGAGAGTGATGACTGGTTAGGGTTAGGGTAAGAACGTCAGGGCTGGGGAGGGCCTTCGCCCGCCCTGGGTGGGGAAAGACCACTTTGCGGAGCTCAAATACTAAACAGTGGGAGGTAGTCGAACCCCAGTCGACGGTGGTGGGCGCGGGAGAGGAGACGGGCTGTATAATGGAGTTTTCCATCGAAACCTGGACCCTAATAGTAATTGTCATTACTCTCATCGCAGTGTACGTATGGCCTTATTTATCTCTGTCTCTGAGATCTGATAGTTTCCAAACGAAATGAACCAATTCCACGTCCATGCTGAAATAATTCATCTGTCCGTTTACTTTTCTGAAGCGCCTTGTAGTTGTGTGCAGGCTGTGTGAGTATTTTTGAACTTGGTCTTGTTTTTACTTCAGGCACCTTAAGGGAAACCCTGACCGGACTGAGTAGCTGTCGCGCAGTAGGAACCGTCTTGTGGTGGGGCAGTAGAGGTGTAGCCAAAAAAAAAATCATAAGTCGGGCTAAGTTCCCAACATAGACCTGGGTTATTTTGCGCTCCCTATTTTGTACTTCCTGTTTCAAATCTAAATTGTAACTGTTCTAAAGTGGGGACAAAATCCCAGCCCAACATAGAAGTCACTTGCACAGCGATACTGTAGAACTGTAGTCTTGCTTTGTAAAGTTTGACACGTTTCTATTGACAGCTGATGAAAACAGGCTGCGTAGAATGCAATGTTGAAACGGTCCCGGGGCCTCTTTTATATAATGAATGACGAGATAACTCTGACAGCACACGTGATGATTTTACTGGACTAAAGGTACAACTGAACATTGGGTGGCGTTACGCCTGCTAATCACCTACTTCCCTGTACTAACAAACCCCACCCAAACAGGTGCAACAGAGCTGACAGGAGATTTGGGAGGGCGAAAGTCAAACACAGACCTGAGAAGAGGTCGAATCAGCCAAAGTCATGAATATTAACCCTGTGAGTGTACAGTACGGGTACAGGGGCCTTTAAATTAACTGGAAACTTTATAAACCTGTTCCAAGGCAATGGTCAAACACAGGTGTAGCCAATAGCATAAGCTACACCTGCATTCACTTTCATTGGACCCCTTTCACGGCAGACATTTCTACCTGCCATAGTACACAGGAGGAATTAATAACATTAAAAATGGCTGGTTTTGGATTTCCTTGTATTGTGTAAGCTGGCTCACTGAATTCACTACTGGGACACCTAGATGGAACTGAGCTATCATTTCCAAAATAAATGACACCTCTACATTTTCCTACTATGACAAGTAAAAAACCTCTGCAGTGAAAAAGGTCTATTACACCTGTGCTATACAATATTGTCCATGAAAATGTCCAAAGGTGACAAGATTTTTTTTGGTAGAAAAAAATGTGATGTGAAACACAGCTTGAATCATAACAAATAAAGTGGACATTCATTCAGGGAAGATGACGTAAAGGCTGTAAAATATGTCATAAATGGCCAATTTACTTCCAAGCAGTTTTTTTAATGTCAGTATTGTCTTCTGATTGAAGACAGGAATTGAATGTTGGACTACTGTTAATTCCTACTCCGTACTGTTGAGTTTAGAACAATTAAAAGGACAAGCCAGAAAACTCAATTCAGGCAATCACAATATTCACCCATTGAACAATTCCCAACTAACATACAAATACAATAATGCAACTGAATAGACATGACAGTGACAGGAGGACAGGACAATCGAAAATTGTGGATTGTACTAGGTTCACGTAACACAATGGTGAGTGTAAATTGGATAATGTTACAGTGGATTTGTTATTACACTGTGACAGATCCTGTTGTGTGACATTTAGGATAGCAAGTATAAGCATAGAAAGATATACATGACAAAAATCTTTATCCAGATAGTATTTATTTAAACTCTTTAAAAAGCAAGCAATAGAAAAGAAAATCTATATAAAGAAGAAGCATGAAAGAAAGAGAGCCTGGAGGGATATCACAATAGAATAGGGGTGTAGATAAAATGATAACAGGTGGATATGGTCTTGATTATCTATTCCCACTTTTAATCCTCAGATATGGATATTCTCCATATGGCTTTTTCAAGAAAATCGGCATCCATGGACCCAAACCTTTGCCCTTTATTGGGACATTTTTGGAGTACAGAAAGGTGAGATGCATTTGCCAGATTGGTAAAGTGATCTAAGTAGACACTCTGCCACTGATGGTTTTGACTTTGTTGATGTCTTTGTCACTCCTTGCTCACTTTATTCCCCAGGGCATCCATAATTTTGATACACAATGCTTTCAGAAATATGGGAAGGTATGGGGGTAAGTGTTTGATATTAATGAAGAAAGAATGTATCATACCATATACGTCTAATGCAATGCTCCGGGCTGTAACTGAATCAGTAAAATCTCTGCTCTTGCATTACAAGGATTTATGATGGCAGGCAGCCTCTCCTGGCTGTAATGGACACAACTATGATCAAAACGATCTTGGTTAAGGAGTGCTATTCTGTCTTCACCAACAGACGGGTAAGGAAAAAAACACTGCAGGGGCAATTTCCCAAGTTAATACCTCAATACTAATCAAAGAACCAGGTGTAACGAGGACATCCTCTGTGGGTGTGGGTGCCTGGTTTAGGATCTGGGACTAAATGGACCCTTAAAGGATGCTGTATCAGTAGTAGAAGACGAGCAATGGAAGAGGATTCGCAGTGTACTCTCTCCATCTTTCACCAGCGGCCGACTGAGAGAGGTTAGAAAGCACAGTGCAGAATTTTTTAATGTGTACTATTCATTTTTGTGCATTATTCACAGATTCACACTAAAACTGGTTGATATCTGTATGCAAATATTTGATGATTCAATGTTTTCATTATTCATTTTGGGCTAGATGTACTCAATAATGTTGAAGCACTCAAGTAATCTAATCAAGAGTCTTCAGAAGAAAGCAGAGGCGGATGAAGTCATAGAGGTTAAAGAGTGAGTAATGTTATTGTTTTTGATGTGATTTGGGCACAGAACTCCTCACCATTATTCAGTCAGTTTTTTCTTTTACCTTCTCCTATTAAAGGATGATAGGTATTATTATAGTCAGTTAGATTTACATGTATTCCTTGTTTGCAGTGTATTTGGACCTTACAGCATGGATATTGTGACCAGCACTGCTTTCAGTGTGGACATTGATTCCATCAACCATCCCTCTGATCCTTTTGTTGCAAACATTAAGAGACTGGTCAAGTTCAACTTCCTGAATCCATTGATGATTGTTATCAGTATGTCAAACATTATTCTGTAACCAGATTGTCTGTCTTGTCCTCTTGACACCTAAATTTACTGTATCTTTTCAATTCCTATTCATTTCAGTTCTGTTTCCATTCATGGGACCGGTTTTTGAGATGATGAATGTGTCATTCTTCCCTGCTGAAGTGATGAATTTCTTCTACAATTTTCTAAAGAAGATCAAATCAGAACGGAATAAGAATAACTGCAAAGTAATTCAGAGTAGCTACAATGGATTTTATTTTGGTTGCTGGCCAATTTTTTACATTTTATATTCATAACATTTCCCTTGAACATTTCATGTGCTTTATATGTGTTTTTGTCTGGCAGAAGCGAGTGGACTTCATGCAGTTGATGGTGGAATCTCAGATTTCAGAGAAGAACCAAGATGATACCAGCTCCCAAAAAGGTGAAGGAAGAAACCAGATGGAGAAGTTGAAGTTAATAACTTTCTCTGTAGTCATGGCTGAGGGAAAATATTTCTGTTTAATGTTAATTATTTTAGTGTACATATACACAAACAGTGTATAACAAAAGAAAGATATAAAAGGTCACTGTGCTTTTCATTGTGCTTACTGTCTTGCCTACTGTCAGTCATTGACAAGTAAAAATGGATGGAACTAGAGAGTAAACCTTTAAATTTCATTTTAGGATTATTATCTTATGAATGTCTTCCTTGGGGCATCTTTGCTGGTCAAAACGGCAGTTAACTGATCCTTTGTTAACTGTTGAAGGTCAAACCAAGAATCAGAGAATAATAATCCTAGAATAGTTCATGTTGACTGAATGAAGGAAAGAATAAAAATTTTGTCCCAAGCTAATGCTTATTGAGCATTTCCAGACTACAATGTTGCCTGCCAACCCATAACTATTATCACGATAGTAATAGTTTAATTATGGTGTGTTTGTGTTGCAGGGCTGACTGATCATGAGATCCTTTCTCAGGCTATGATATTCATCTTTGCGGGCTATGAAACCAGCAGCAGTACACTGGCCTTTATAGCCTATAACCTGGCAACCCACCCTCACATCCAAAAGACCCTGCAAGAGGAGATTGATGAAACCTTCCCAGAAAAAGTTACTTGTGTATTTTTTTTTTTTTTAAATGTAATTAATCAGGAGCTGGTTCTGTGCTACCAGCTAATAATTACTTCAAAATTTACCTCCCTCCAGGGTCAACCAACCTGTGAAGCCCTGATGCATATGGAATACCTGGACATGGTGATCAATGAGTCAATGAGGCTGTATCCTGTTATTACTCGATTAGAGAGAAAGTCAAAGGCTTCTGTTGAAGTGAACGGTGTGACCATCCCTAAGGAAACTGTCATTTTTATACCAGTTTACACTCTCCACCGTGACCCTGTTTTGTGGCCTGAGCCTGAGGCCTTCAAACCTGAAAGGTGCTGTACTGGATCAATAGCAGGTTAAGGTCAGATATTACCCAAAGTTAGTCATTGGGCTAATTAACTTACT
The DNA here is from genome assembly GCF_016859285.1 of Xiphias gladius. Classification (NCBI taxonomy): domain Eukaryota; kingdom Metazoa; phylum Chordata; class Actinopteri; order Istiophoriformes; family Xiphiidae; genus Xiphias; species Xiphias gladius. The sequence continues at coordinate 17,112,803 of NC_053417.1, read as the reverse complement.
GATATTTGTTCATCGTTTTTTCAGGTTCAGCAAGGAGAACAAAGACAATATAGATCCTTATGCCTTCCTACCCTTTGGATCAGGGCCAAGGAACTGTATTGGCATGCGATTTGCTCTCTTGACGATGAAACTGGCCCTAGTGGAGATCCTTCAGAAATTCAGCTTTGTCACTTGCAAGGAGACAGAGGTGAGAAGACAGGTTTCTATGTATAATTGGTTGACAGTGGATTTGAGATTATGTAGAGTGTTACATGTGACACATTTTCTGTTTTTTCTAGATTCCCTTGGTGCTGTCAACTGATGGATTTGTCTCACCCAAGGAGCCCATCAAACTGAAGCTAGAGCCCAGAGCACGTGCTGCTGATTCTACTTCAAGCTAACCCTGATAATCTGTAACACGGCAATTCTCAATTTAACCTGCGTCACTATCAAGTCACCAGTTAAGCTTGCCTCAAGTATCTCTTATTGAGGAAAAAAATACACGTATATACTTCTGAAATAAGGTTGTCTGTGCTTCAAGTGCGCTAAAACCCGTCACCTACAGACATTTATAGTGTACCGTTTAAAATGGAGAATACTGTATATCATTAGTCTAGGCTCCCCTTATAGGATGTAATAGTTAACAGTTCCTTCCTTTTTCAAACCGAGAACATCTTATCGGTACTCAAAACTTGCATACTTTCAATAACCATTTCAGTGAAAACATTTCCTATGCATTCTCCACGCAACAGAAAACTAAAGCCCAGCCAACAGTAACAACAAAGCCAAAACAGCGGGACCAGCCCTATAAATGTGAATGTCGGCGACTGACTGACTGACTGACTGACTGATAGAGTTGCTCCATTTGTCAGCTGAATGCCATGTGACTAAGTTCTGAAGTTATACCATTGGCCGTTGCTCTTTCAAAATGAATTGGTGCATACTTTCCATTGTCTGACAACAGAAACAGAAAATCATTTAAATGAGAAGAGCTTTATTTGGAATTGTATTAGAATATAAATAATAGAATACTGTAAATGTGAGCACAGAGTAGGAATGAAGCAAACAGATAAAGGGCAGTCCACCCGTATACTAGGTTTTGACCTAGTCTAGTTTGTCATTCTGATTTACTGACAAACTTTGTTGTGTTTCACAGTGTATTTTAACGGACAGTATAATTTGTTGTATACTTTTTGAGATCTTGAATGTTAACAAATACCACTTTATGAAAGCACAATTTCTCTTCTAAAGGTTGCCTTGTTACCTGTGTGCTATGGAATTAAATTGCAATGTTATCAAAATCTGTGTTGCTTTGACTTTTCCTTTGTTATCCTCTCAAGTGAAAGTTCTATAACAGGATAAGATTCTACATTACTGTTAAAATTCATGGATCACAAATTTTAATGAATACTATTATATTGCAAACACAGTATATAGAGTTTAATAGTTGTTACCTAACTTGGCCTTTTTCCATGTTGTCAGTGTTCTTTGGTTGGTTGTGCTCTGAAATCCGTATTTCGCAAGTTAGAGTGGTGGAGCTGAGAGCTTGTCATGAAGTGCACGTGAGTAGGCTGGTCTCAGGAAACAGCGTAAGCAGGCCAATAGTATATGATGATCTCAAATTCTTCCTATGGTGCCTGTACCATGAAGCAAGTTCAACTTAGTCTGGCTCTCTTGGGGTTACCTGGCTTCACTGAGCCTAACATTGGTCATCATGGACAACCGGTGTCACAAAGCTGGTTATCAATGGGCTCTGTTAACTCTGATTTGACCTGTCCGGCTACGAGTGCATTCAAGAGAAAGAGGTGGAGCTACTAATTACAAGCAACATCAGAATCATTAGTGGTTTGTTGGAAGTTCTGTTTTCAAAAGCAGACTGACACATGAAAGCCTGGAACAGAAAAAAAGATTTGACTGATCTATAAAAATGTCTATTGCTCTTTATTATTTGTCACATTATTGCGAACCCTTTTGTCTATGTCAGGATCCTATAGGAGTAATGATTCAGTTTTTCCAGTGATCTGATTGGTCAGTAGTCAGGCTGTTGACAGGCTTGCGTCTGATCCTCTTAAGTACACCAGCTCTGGAGGTTATCCGTGCAGAGTAGGTTAGAATGGTAATCTACCCCGGTTAAAATCAGCCAGCTTCGTGATATTGTAAAAACCTGAGATGAACCCAAAGATAGCTGGATAACCCACTAATCTGGCTTCGTGGTAGCCTACAGGCCCCTGGTCTTCCAGCTGACTGTATGTTTGATTTATTATGCATCTAAACACACGCATTCACCGCTATTCACTGATGGCATCACAGACATTACTGATATGCTCACAATTACATCTCACTTGTGAGACAGCTGACAGAGGCACTTCTTGGCCCCAAATATGTTTTCCACCATCTTTGCCCAAGCAATATAGACAAGGTTTATATTCTGATATTGAGCATATCAAAGAATTAAATAAGCAACTACATTATGTAAAAAATCTTCTTCCATTATTCACTATTCAGTAAACATAAGAGCAACTGTTATCTAAGATGCAAAAATTACCTGTTGGCCTATATTTATCCATCTTCCCTTCTGCCTGAGCAGACTATTGCTCCTATCAGATGTCCCTGCTAGGATAGGAACCTACATACAACGCGGTTTGGCCCCTGTAAAGTACAGTATATGTGTACTTTTGTTGAAGTTAAGGATAAACATGCTAATAACTGAATTTCAGGATTACCCTTCTACCAATTAGATTTCGCCATTATGATACAGAATTTTTCTGTATCTGTAATACTGACAACATTTCTGAAAACAGTTCCAGTAATCCTTGGCCACCTTAGTCGTAGCATCACTTAGTCAAATGAACATGACTGTACATACATTTGAATTTGTGTGAAAGCCACAAGAAACGCATATGCAGTTCGGACAAAATTACCTGTAGATGTGAAAATTTCACACAGTGCTATGAAAATAAACCTGCCTCTTATTGCATTGCCTGAGAAAAAATCAAAATATACTCCTTGTTAGAGGATCTCCCCTAAAACCATGCATTACACAGTGGTTAAATAAATATTAGATACAAATGACACTTTAAGTGGTGTGTTTACCTGTTAGCTTAATTGCTACCTCAGGTTCTCTATCTGTAACAAAGATTTTAGCTGCATTGTGGTCACCTTAAATAAAGCTGAAAGATAGCATTGCCATTAGGTATCAAGGAAGAGCGCAGATTTGGTTTTATCTTTGGCTTGGACATTTTTGTCGGACGGCCAAAATAAACAGTTGTGTATGTGCACCTACTATCTATCTCTCTTTTCCATTTAATAAGCACACGTGCATACACACATTTGCATCTTTAAATCATGTCAAAGAATTTATTCTTCTTTCTTCATTCAGCTCCTGAACTTCTGGCGAGATCATTCCCTATGACATCAGATCCCATCTGATAGTCTGCAGCTCACCTTCCTGTGCATCTGTGTGTTGGCTGACAGGATTTTCAGAATAAAATGATGCCTGACTTTAACAAACGTTGGATGAGGCTCAGGCTAATTTACCTTATAAATAATGTTCATGTCTTAATGAAGCATATGCAGTAATAACTCTGCTCTTGATCCACTCATGGAAAGGGGGAAAGATGGCATTAAATAGTAAATATTCCTCCCACTAATTTCAAAGAAGATACAGGTTTGGATTGATTACAGAACATTCTTATTAGCTAAGTTCAACTGTTGCTTGGAAAAACACAAAGCCAGTGAAATACAGATATAAGCATACTCTGGCATGATGAGACACGATGATATACTCTACCACTATTTGATGGTAATTGTCAGTGCTTTAAAGGATTTATCAGCTGTCTGGTATGTACAGAGGTGAGAAGGGCAGGCTTGTAGCTTGAGAACACAGTGTAAATTTCAACGACGACGACTGAGATTTGGATCAGAACCCTTCACAAAAACATCTCGTCTATTAGGTTTCTTTGCCTACTTTTTCGAGGACACCAGGTCAAAAAAGATCTAGTATTCACAGTGAAACAAAAGAAGGAGAGGTAAAGATTTTCCTATTCAAGGCCAACCCTTTTTTTTTTTTTTGTATTCTATTTCACTGAAAAACTGGCCTTTTAAATGTTAGGGTATTGTTTCAAGGGGATGAATCCCACCATGACCTCACTTTACAATATCAAATGACAAAACCGGCGCCTCCTACTTCGCTATTTTGAATCATAATCTCCAATACATTTGTGGCAGGTGTGTAAACATTACCGAGACACAAACGGACATGGGGCGACTTCACTAGACCCTACACTGTGTTTAATCTGCGAGTGCGTCATACGTCCTACCCCACTCAAGGGGCCAGTGCTGTCCACTGAAGCCGGCCGGCCGGCCGACTGACTCGACTGACCCTCATGTGGAGCTGCGACTCAACTGTGTGAAACGTGTTGAAATGTCGCAATGCACGTTGGACTTGCCTTCCGCATGGTCACACCTACCCCCGACCTGATACACTGAGCAGCGGAGAGTGTGTCAGAGAGAGGGTTGTGATGCCGTCGTTTGGCCATTGAGGGGATCTAAAACACCGTGTACGACGATGCAATAAAACAATCGGTTCTACGACTTTTTCTAAGTACGTTTACGGATTGTCTACGCAGGAGCAAAATTTAAAATCTGTCTTTTTTTTTCTTCTTCTTTACAAATTTCATAACTGGTTCGCACCCGTTCTCTTAAAACTACCTCTACAACTACTTATCCGAACTATCAGGGCCTACAAATTTATTGTGCAATTAGAACGAATCTGCAAACACTTAGAAAATTCACGCTGGGACAAAAGTGGTGGGTGCCTGAAACAAAGAGGTTTATCCCACAGACTCGAGAACGCCCTTGTCCCCGCCCCCCTGGCGACAAGCCCGCCAGCCGTTGGTCAGACGGTTGCACCGCGGCCCTCTGATTGGCTGGCAGTCTCGTCAGTGAACGTCTGTTGTTCGCACTCGCCTCAGAGCAGGAGTGCCCGTGACAGCGGACTGGTTTGATTCATGCTGCCGTGCAGCCTCATTTTTTTGGATTGGCAGAACAATTAATGTGGCGAGAGCAGAGCGCATGAAGGTATGTTTCCACGTCAGGCTGTGGCAATATTTGCTACTGGCTTCCAGAAATTAAATCTCCAGTTTGATGGGGGCTTTTCAGTTAGCTATCAAAATGCAAAAGTCCGGACAGGTCTCCTTGCTGCATCTATGTTCTCGTACTATATGGGGCTTTGCCATTTATGGTAATCCGAAACTTTACAGCCGCAAACTAGACAGGACTTAATGCTTAATAATAATGCCAAAATAACCTTGAGGTAAACAGTAGATAGGAGCAACAATCGCTGAGATCCAAGGGTCCTACGTTGAGTTCATATTCAGGCTAATGGGTGTGAGTCCTTTAGTAATATTGATGCAGTATTGATTTCACCATTATCACTCCAGGCAATCTATATACATAATAGCTAATTTGATGTCTGCGACACTTAGTAATTGAACTGTATATTGCCAGCGAGGAAAATGATGACAGCCCCCTGTGTCAGACAAAGGCCAAGGACGGCAGGTGGATCCCGTGCTGTTCCTGAGCAACCGCTGCGACCATTTGTTCCTTTGAACGCGTTAAGCCCTCTGTCCTGCACGTTGGAACACATTAGCGCGGGTCCTTCCTGGTTTCTCTGCCTGGATCAGTAAAGTTTAACCTGACTGCGTTTTTGCTATCTGGGAGAAATGACCGTAAAAAAAAAAAAAAAAAGAAGGCGAGGGGAAAAAAAGGGATCAGAAAACAATGAACTGTCTGAATGCACACATGCACACATAAGCAGGGTGGCACAGTGGCTATTTTTGACACTCCCCACAGACAATCCTTGTCAAATTAGGTGTTAAATGCTTCGGTATTGACTTGTAGATCTGGCTTGATCAGCGTGAATGTAACATCTCTTGACAAAACCCTTTAAAATATTTCCATTGTAAACCTGTTACCAGTTCATCTACCAACAGCGAAACTGCCACACCGCCACTTGAAACCATGCGGGCTACAGAGTGGTATTCAGGGATTTGCTCTTGAGTGATGATTCCCATGGTGTGGGCATCCCTGGAATGCTGGAATGATTTTCCATGGAAGCTGATTTACAGATATCAGGTGACACATCGGGACTTTGGCCTACACTGACAGCCAGCAGCTCAAACACTCACTAATAACTGCAATAAACTGACTAATATCAAAAAAATGTGTACACGTGTGTGGTTGGGCAGTACTGGAAACCACCCTTGCAATACATGTCAAGTTAGTAGCCAGTAAATAACTACTGATTCACACTTTGTTGCTTTGCCTTGAATATGCGGTGAACCACAGAATGCACCGAGGAATTTCTGGAGAGACTTAGAGTGTTCTGGGACGCTGCAGCAAGAAAGTAAACAGCACACTTGAGATTCAACCTTTGCTGGCAGAGCAGAGGAGAGAAGGAGTTTGTTTAAAGTGAAGATGAGGACGGTTGCTTTCATTGCTCACGCAGACGGCTGACAAATTGAAGGAAAAAGTTGACTGGGGTAACATAACAATTGCAGGTGCTTCCGCACAGGTCACGAGGGCTCACTGAACGGTCTGATGAGTATGAAAATGTTAAGAATCAAAAGCCGTGGCCTCCACAGTCAGTAGATCTCAACTCAGGTGAACACTTACAGATTTGGGACCCAAATGATAAACTACACTCTCCACCATCATCATCAAAACCACAAATGAGGGAATATCTTTTTGAAGAAATCCCTCTACTAGAGTTTCAGAGTCTGGTAGAATCTATGCCAAGGACCAGTGAGGCTGTTCTGGTGGCTCGTGGTGGACCTTACTAAAACACTTTATGTTGGATTTTTGCTTTAATTTCACAGACATCTGTGTGTAGCATAAGATACACGGCAAGTCTACTGTACATTCTGCAGACTACAAACTCTCTAGGCATCCTACATTGAGTTTTGTTATTTGATGTCAGTTTTGTTTATTTGTGTTGTGGGGGAGAGAGAACGATGTGAGGAGTAAGAGACAAGTCTGATCATTATAGCTTTTGTTATCTGACATCACAGCTTGCACGTAACTTGTCAAACGGGATTAACACTCCGAGGAGCAGCCGCCGCACTATTATAAGGCACTGGCAGTAACATGAAAGCAACCTCACCGCTACTTTAAAAGATGAAGTCAACTGTGTTTTGTGTTTTTATTCATTTTAAGGATGATGTCAGCTATGTGAGGCGTGTTATGTCTGGTACCTCTGACTAGACTGGGGCTGGCTGATGAGTCACAGGATACAGAGGATGGAGTGCGGGATGGCTATTACCTTGCAAGTGTGTGCCAAATCAGATGTTTCAAACATTCACATTCGCCTAACAGTCTTCAGATCACACTGAACCTTTGCAGTGGACAGTTGTTGCTAAATAGAGCAGACAGCAGTCCTCAGTCCCTCAGCAACTTAACATGCAGATATGCTAATGACTTCCTGTTTATAACCCTGAGAACAGCCCAGTGAGGCCACAGACGGCACCCCGAGTGCCATCCTATATCAGCTCTGTGGCACTCACTTCATAATGCACGCAGACGAGCCACCAATAAGTGCTATTCTGCACATAAATTCATTTGCATTACCTGGAAGCATTCATATTCCTTGTGTTGATAGATCATTCTGATTGCATTTTATGTTCATTTGTAAAACCAGGTTTTCACGAATATCTCTTTCTCTTATTCTTTCCCACTCCCTCTGTTTCTCTATCTCTGTTCAGGAGGAGAAAATGAATGTGGAGGCTCTGAGCAGAGCAGAGCTGCTGACTCTCCTGAGTATCTTGGAGGGAGAGCTGGAGGCCCAGGATGTGGTCATACACACCCTCAGGGTAGGTTGGACACTACAACCTGTAGTAACAAATCCCCCAATGGACTTGGGAGTGTGTGTACATACAGTAATTATAACTGAAAAATGATATAGCCATTCTAGAAACCGATTAAATTAAACACACTATATGCCTTGTCTTTACTGAAGATATCCTTAGACACTAAAATTAACCTGTTTCAGCATTACACCCCCAAAAAGAATGTCAGCTAACAGGGAGGGGATGTGTAAACAGGAAAGTGAGGAAACAGAGCTAATAAAGACAATGGCACAGGAGCCCTTCTGGTTTCCCAGGCCATTTATTCCACCAGAGCAGCAACATTGTTGCTGGTCAGACCAATCTCTGGCCACAGTTAAAAGCAGCGTTTTTCATTTTTTTCCAGTTGAGGAACTATCCAGACCAAATTTGTCTACATTGTGTCAAGATCCAGTTCAGGCACATTGACCATTTGTGCTCACATTTGTTTTAATCTGGGAAACTCCCGTTGCTGCTTAACAGAAACAAATCTTAGACAATCTCTAGAGAACTCCTGAATCTTTTAGGCACCTTATCCAGTTGGACCGCTTGAATAACCCGAATGCACACAGTGAACAGCACCTCAGACGTTGCTCAACAACAACCTTATCACGTTTTACATTTCTTACACAGTTGTTCCTTTTAATCATCAGTTTTGTGAAGCTCATTCCCTCATATTCAAAGAGATAGTGTAGCTTTCTAAAGCTCCAATGCTTTGCAGTGTTGTGGGGCTCTGATTGGCTCTCTCCAGGACCCTGGCAGCTTTTTACACTCATGTCCACAGCAGCTGCTCCGGGCTTGGATAAAGTTGCTTAGGCCCTGAATGTTGGACTCATTGTCTGAAGTAGTGGTTGAGGTTGTGATGAGGATAAGTAGCAACCATGACTGTCTTTCTGTAATAAATAGGCCTTCATAGGGAAGTTTATCTAGCAAGCAAGTGAGGCTGTAATCATGAGTTAATTTCAGTGTCAGGGCCTGAGGGGGAGCCGTTCTTACCACACCAGCTCAGATGCATCTGGAAAGGCAGTCGTCCAGTTGTGACGCACGCAGGGTTTGGCCTGAAACTCAACACATACACACACAGTCTTTCCCTTAGGACAAATGTATAGTTATCTTGTTGTTGGGACCAACTATTCCGTTTTCCGTATCTTTAGCTATATTGCTTGTTTTCCTCTCCCTCCTTTCCTCCCTCTCTCTCCCTCACACACAGCCACATTACGGGGGGTCTTTCATGTTTGACCATGACCCACGTCCTATGTGCCCACTCCCTCACGAACACACACTCTGATAGTCTCTGGTGGGCCAGTTAGAGGCTGCAGTGTTTATTGTGGAGAGGATGGACAGAGTTGTAGGCTCAAATCACCGACTTCCCTTCTTGCCGCAGGGGACCTGTACACCATTTTAACCGACTGGTGCATGTTAGGACAGATTGTGTGTAGACATGTGGCTGCAGAGGGGGAGTTACAGGGCTTGATAGCTGGCTAATGTGTCCAATATTGAGCTCTGTGTCTGTGCATTGATTACGAACCCAGGAAGTCTGTTTGTACAGCCCGTCTTTCTCTGTATTGGTTTGTTTTTCATCTTCCCACTGCAGTTTTTCTCTTCTCAGTGTTGTCAGGTAACACGGTGCATTAACCAAGCTCAATGTGTTCCAGTAATGTTTACTTGCACGTGAGGACGGTTGAGAAAGGAAAAGAGGCTCTCGAATCCTCCCCCCTCTTTTTCTATTTTAAATCTTAAATCTTTTGTTGTTTCAGCAGCAAGTACATGGGATGCCTGTATATTGCTCGGGACAACCGCGTTCAAGCGCTTTTTAACTCGTTCTTCACCTGAAACCCCTGAAAATCTGGAACTGTATCAGTGTTTACTTACTTCCACTATGTGATGGCGTCATCTATAGGACTTGTCTCCACAGATCTTGATTGTACTGTTACTAGTTCTCATCACTAAGGAGACAGATAAGCAGTTTTACTTCAGGGAACATTCCTGAGAACATGACACCAGTAAATGGTACTGCATTACAACAGGACTGGCATATCTTTTGTGTTGTAATTGTCTATATCTATACAGGAATTAATGCCATTATTATCTTCTCTCTCTCAGGCATAAGTGGCATAAATCCAGTGCTGAGCTTGGTTCTTAGTAGCTCAAAGGAATGTTCGTTATAGACATGAAAATAGATGTGGGTGAGAGCCTTAAAACTACCTGAATACTCACTGAGGGAGCTCTGAAGTCTGTCCTTCTTGATTGTTCTCAGCATTGTTTTTGAGATACCAAGTAAAAAAGTGAACACAGTGGGAAACAAACTTGTAACACTGAAAGTTGAAGCAAAGCCTGTGTCATCGAAATAGGCCTCACATCTGCACCAAGGGACTACTTTCAACTTTTTTGTTTAAGACTTTGTGGCTTCAAGTACCTGTGGTGATAAAACAAATGTTGCTGTTATTTAACTTTTTGTTTACTCAGGCCATCAGGTTTGTGTGGTTTGAATATTATAGTCATGCTCGGCAGGAACTGTGTTGTTTTTCATATGGCGTCATATCCTGTAATCCTAAAATGCTTTGTCTATTTTTGCAGGCTGATGTGTTTTCCTGACTCCATAAACAATAGGGCCTTGCTAGAGTGTGCTGTTCAGATAAGATTGTATATTCTGTTACTTTACAAGAATCACTGCAAATTTTTCACATGTTGTCAAGATTGGTGGGGAAAATAAGATTAAAAAAGAGCAGAAAATAAACATAAGGTGCCCCCAAAAGCAAGGTAATACCTAATGTAACACAGTAATGCACAGTTATCTGTGATGTCAGTGAAGTGCACCTACATCAAGCCTGAGCTTGAGGCCTGAGCTTGAGGCCTAAAGGGTAGAGCTCCCTTACCTGAAAATGCTCAGATGACATCAAAGTACCTCGTGCTTTTATTGCAGAAAATAGGTGCACAGAAAAGCACACCTACACACAGCAAATCACAGATCAAGTTCACAGCAATGACGCGTCCATGTGAGTGACATAGATTGGGTAATGTTTTCCTTTGGATGCCTTTTTATTGAAACCTCTCTTATCCCTAGACCCAGCTAGAAAATGAAGCTTCATATCTGTAATGGTAACAAACTCCACCCTTCATTGTTATTTGCACTGAACCAGAGAGTATTTGCCAGCTACAAATGAAATGGTGATAACAGCCAGTCTGAGATAAGAAAAATCCCTGCTTTTCCAATGAAGTTTGCACTTATGTCAGCATCAGTGAATTCCCCTCAGGTTAATATTTGACCCTCTTTAAAAAAAATACTTGAGCTCTTCTTTGTTCCACCTGATGATGCGTAAGTTATGATTATCAAAACCCATTGCCTGACCAAAGGCTAAGAGCACCTGCTTGCGTGTTTCATCACTAACCACTGATGACAACATTGTAGGCAGTTAAACATTACTTGGAAGTTGTCTCATTGCACTGTTCATAAAGTGAGGTTTTGTTTGGCGTCTTCCCAGTTATCTTAGAGCCATCTGTGGTTAATTAGTGGGTGGGAAGTGTGGAGGATGCGGCAAGAGCCCAAAGCACACACCTTAGCTGACACTTCAAAAAACATCTAATTTTTCTCTTTCTCTCTCTCTCTCTCACACATTTTCTCTCTTTTGAACAACAAAAGCATGTCGACAATCAAGCTTACCCATCTTACAAGTCCATTTTTGTACCCCTTATCATTTGTACATTCAGATCATTATGTATATATCCCAGGTGACCACAATCATTAGGCAATGTTAAGATGGCAATGTTAGAATCAACAATGGCACGATCCCTCACCAGCTTACACTATATTGCCAATGTGGGAACATTGGCAATATAGTTACATTGCTAAGCTAGAAACAATGCTGCAGGGGCTTTAATGCTGGTTTCTGGAATGGTTAGTGGGGATTTTCCTTGTGTATCATCTGGGCAACCTAATCAGTGTACTAAATAAACAACCTTAACTGACTGAAGTAAATGTACAGTTCGTTTCGGTTGCATTTGTATTACAAGTTTGCATCTTAGCCATTGCATCTGGGGCCCATTACATCCTTTTTAACCGAGTTCTGTGTGTTCTTTTGTACTGTGTCTGCACATGCCATGAAATATTTCTTTTAAAGAGCAGCTTGTTTTTCTCATAATGTGAACCCCGTTTTTGTCTCAAGTGAACTTCCCAAATGGTTTGTTAAATATATGCTTTTGAATTCATTTGTTTCTCTTAAAACAAAGCATGCAGTGACATAAATGATACAGAACATTTGCTTATATTAAACCAGCTATTCATTTCCAATTACGATGATCTCAGAGGACATTCTGTACAATCTCAGTAAATTATCAGTAACTGCAGATGAGGGCCCAATCCAGGTGCTGCTACTGTGCTGTCAGTAACGCACATTTCAGGACATCAATGACAAATGTTCTTATCCTGGGAATGTCAGTGCATAATAGTAAATGTCTCCCTGAAGAGATGTCGGAAATGAACTCTCCACAAATTAGTCAGAGCTAGCTGATTAGCTGCTTAGCTTGTGAAGAAAGTTGAACATCTAGCTAATGTTAGATATATTTCTCGGGATTTGGTAGAAGCCACAACAGAGCTAAAAGAAGAGTGAATTTACATGTCTCACATCGTCTGAAACACGACTCCAAATAAATGCTGAAGTTGCTCTGTGTCTGCTGGATGTGTAAGCATGCAACTGTTTGCTAACACATTAATGGTAACAACTTTGATAATGTGGTCATAATATTTCAAGCCATTTGGCTTTCAGCTTGTTGTATAGCTCCTCTGCCTACAAGTGGCCAAAAAATCTGAGTATTGCCTCGAGAGAACCCATAGACAGTATATGGGTTCTCCCAAGACAATACTCTCTTATACTGTCAAAATGTTGTTTAGCTAATGATTATGTTGTCCATAGTGGCTAGTTAGCTAGTCATTAGTCCCCAGCACCAGACTGTCACGTTAAACTCTATTTCTAGTGCTCCCCCCAACAACAAAGGCATCCATACTGTTGGGCTGTGTATTTGATATGTTATTAGAACTTGTGGTCATTTTTTTTTTTTTTTTTTTTTTTACATTTGCCCAACTGGTGCCTTTTAGAAAAAGACTTCATAGCACACAGATCAGGCACAATTGAATCTTTTGTGCATTGTCATGGACACCGTGTCACGTTCCCATTTCTCACTTGCTATGAGTTTCCCCAGCAGATTGTTCTATAATTTCACCTGCTCTTTTTAAATCAGATGTGACCGCCAGAAAATTGATACATCTCACTTGCCAAAGCCTGTCATTCAACACTGATGACAAGTGGTCCATTGACTATATTTCCTTTTCCATTTTTCAGTAGAGGAGATTAGTTGTCCACTCTTTAGGATGAAAACTGCACTACTTAAGTCATACTTTCTCATCAAGGAAAACACTGAGGCCAGAGACAAAAATGTGAAAAGGATCCAATACTAGACGGTCTGTAACTGACCTAATGTCTCCTTTTGTTCTCCTTATTTTTAGTTAAAAGTAATTTATCTTTGCGCTGTCTGATTTTCTGCTCTCTTGACGTTGTGCTTTTCATGCACTGCAGGTTTACAATCAGAATATTGGATAAAATAAACAACTTTTTGTTTTGAAATACCAGGATAAAACTGAAAGACAACCTTATACACCAGTTTATTTGGATGTTTCACAAAAGTAAGATGTTGGAGCATCTCAATGCATTGTCCTCTGTCCTCCTCTTGGGAAGACACTTGCACTGGACTCCTTAGGTTTAAGTTCCATGAAAGAGGCTTCTCATAGCTCACAGTTCTGTTCCTGCTGTCCTTTTGTCTCTGTGTGTTTAACTGTTCTTCTGGAGAGGAGTAATTCACAAGGAATGCATACTTTTCCCATAAGCCCCACTGCCAAGCTTTTGGATTTGCGACGTTACCCTAGAGACAGGCGGTTATGCTAACAACCTTATGCAGCATGGCGCACACACACTAAGGCAAACATACGCCAGCTGTATGCTCATAGATTAACACACAAATAACAGATACTCACATGTGCATGCATATCCGCAAAGCAATTATGTTTTTCTGGCATTTACAGTATTATTTATGAGTCAGATTAAGGACCAAACTGTACATTTGTAACAGGAGATATGCAACCAATACCATTCAGGGCTGTAATTTAGTCCATGCTAACTGCAGAGTTCATTGTCTGACAGTCATTAAAGAGGCTCAGTCAGGAAACAGGACTCCTTGGCTCTTTTCAGCTCACACAAGGGCATGATTGTGCCCTGAGGCTGTAGGTAACTGACTGACGGAGAATTTTTTCAGGTTAAAAGCATCAGGTTGTCTTTCACACCTTAATACAGCTGTGGGAAGGCATTAGAGGATATAGGCTGTTGAAGAAGGCAATTATTAAACAAGCTGCAGCCCACCCATTTCAGTAGTTCCACCATTGTGCAAAATGGTAGAGAAATTCTTATATACTAGGTGCAAATTCAAAAACAAATGATTGTTGATGAAACAATGGACAAAAAGTAAATTAGCCTGTAATATAATTCTTCCGATAACTTAGTTGTAGAGACACTTGTCATCAGTAGCTGGGCAGAAATCAGAGCTTTGCGGCGGAGAGGACTTGTTTTTTATGCTCTCTCATAAAGGAAAGCACACTGTGTCATTATGATCAGATGTATCCTGAGAAAACCATGAGCAACCAGACCATTTTGTACTTCTATCTTTGTGAGGACACTCATTGACATAATGCATTCCCTAGCCCCTTACCCTAAAGTTAACCATCACAACTGAATGCCTAACCCCAACCCTGACCTAATCCTAATCTAAACCTATTTCTAACTGTAACCCTAAAAAGTCTTAGCCCTCAAACAGCCCTTCAAAGGTGTGTCAAAAAGTGAGGACCGGCCAAAATGTCCTCCCTCCAATGGTTTAAAACTCAAACTGGTCCTCACAATGAATAGCCCTACAAGTACACACACACACACACACACGCACACACACACACACACACACACACACACACACACACAAACACAAACACACACACACACACACAAAATCCAATCTCAGCATGGTCCGTAATGGCCTGTTTAATTGTTATTTAACTCAGGAAGCCGCAGTTTTGTCTCCAGCTAGATGAAAAAAAAAGCTTTTCTTTCCTCCAAAAAAACCACACACACACACACCCCCCCAGAGCACAAGTAAACATACTTACAATTGCTTACACACACACACACACACACACACACACACACACACACACACACACACACACACACACACACACACACACACACATACACACACACACACACACACACACTTTGTACTCACATATAAGAGGAAAAAGAGACACAGACATACTACACACACTAGACACACACTCATACCCACTCTCACACACTGAAGCCTACTGGGTCAGACATGGAGACAATGCCTGAGACTGAAGCCATTGAGAAAGTGTCTTTGTGCGAGTCCTGTAATCTCTTCACTGAGGGTTGCATTCTTTGTGCAGCCAAAGAAAAAGCCTCCAATACAGCCTCCTTACTGATGTCCTCAGGGTGTGTGTGTGTGTGTGTGTGTGTGTGTGTGTGTGTGTGTGTGTGTGTGTGTGTGTGTGTGTGTGTGTGTGTGTGTGTGTGTGTGTGTGTGTGTGTGTGTGTGTGTGTGTATGTATGTATTTGTGTATTTGTACTGCAGTGGTCTGAGAGCATGTGAGAAAAAGAGTCTGACAGAGAGGCGGAAGTAGAGAGAGGCATTTTCTGAGAAATGATGAGGAACCGACAAAGGAATGTGGTGCCATGCATGCTTGGGCAGAGGGACAACGGGGGCTGGAGGACCGGGGTGTTTGATGAGGACTGCATGGGGAGAAAGAGACGGGTGTCCCAGAGGCACGCGGGGTGAACCCTGTGGCCTGTGCTTGCATTACTAGCGCTGCCAGCTGACCCAGCATGCCTCCAGAACTCAAACCTACTAACCGTATATAGTTAATGAGACCTCCTGATGATATATCAGTTTGACCAGGAGTGAGGTCAGCAAAGCCCCATCACGTTCCACCTCGCCTTTTGTCATTCCAGCCTGTTTTAGTATTAGTTTAGTTGCTTACCATATTTTATACCCCAGGATCGAATTTTTAGCCTTAAACAAGTATGCTATAACTTTTTTTTATTATTTTGTTTTAGTTTAGGTATAATCTAACCACTTTGTTAGAAACAGCTTTGTGTGTGTGTGTGTGTGTGTGTGTGTGTGTGTGTGTGTGTGTGTGTTTTTCTGATTTCATGGCCTGGTCCTTCACCCCTGCATCCCTGGAGAGGAGTTAACATCTGCCCCTGGTGGGGGTTGGACAGCTCTGCCTCACCTCTTTGTGTTTGGGTTGAGGGGAAAGACCATCTGCTTGTGCTCATGCTGACAATAACATCACTTCACACAGATTTCCTGCACACACACACACACACACACACACTTCTGAGTCAGTGTTCAATGGTGATATGAATCCCTAAGGTTATTACCTATAAGTCAATCTTTCATGCATGATAGGCTAAAGTGTGTATGTCTACGCTTACACAGTATGTTTGTTGTGATATGTGTTTTTCTTGGCACTGGCAGTTGGGTCTCATGTTATCTTCTTAAGCCATTCTTTCCTGTGCTGCAGTAGAATTCATCCTATCAAAACCATGTACTGACATACATAAACACACTGGTCATTTTTTTTTCTCAGTCTGGACTGAACAGGTACATGGACATATATCAGTGTACATGTGTTTCTACGGTGTGTGCGTGTGTGTGTTTGTTCTTCATCATTTAGTAAAATTAATTTTTTCCAGCACCTCTTGGAAGAGGGATTCCTTTTCAAGTTAAGAGTCAGCATATGAGTGTAAGTTAATGTAACAGCCTAACACCATAATTATGTGTGTGTTGTATTTTTGTGTGTATCTATTAGGCTCAACACAGAGACGCTTTCATCCAGGAGCGCTACGGTCAGTATGACCTTAGCGATCCGTTCCTGGCGCTGCAGCGGGACAGCGAAGCCGCGGAGCGCCAAAACAGACTAACCCAGCATCACACGCACCTGCAGGGTCGGGCGGTGGGCCCAAATCCTCTGGCTGTGCTTAAACTGGTCATGGCTCACTGCAAGAGGATGCAGGACAGGATGATGGGACAGTTGGCTGCCGCTGAGAGCAGACACAGGAGGGTAAGAGGCAATGCAAACTCATATACAGTTATGAACATAGACTCAGTGAGTTCTCTAGCTCTCCTGTCTGCGTTTCAAATTTGTGCATGGGGACGATGTTGCAACCACAGAGGGCTCACACTTGTACAATAGGCTCGTTATGTGTGTGAATGTGTGCAGCATTCATCTATTTGTCTCCATGTTTCAGCTACTGTCGACTTGGCTAGGGGGAGTGAGGCAGACAGACAGCAGCTGCACCCAGGGCTCAAAGGAGCTATACAGAGCTTTATCACAGCAGATTTATAAGAGTCATAAACACTCAACTTATAGACTGTGTATGAGTCAACTTTAGAGAGTTGATGAAACAGACAAAACCTTGTAACGAAGAGGAGGTTGTGCTATGCAGGCTGATTAGCCAGTGGACAAGTTTAACAGCAGCAATACTGTGTGGAGGAGGGAAAATCAAAGAAATGTAATTTTCCAGGTTGAGAATGATGTCAAATTCATGCACCGAATCCTGCAACAAGAAAGCTGTCTGCACATCACGTCATATAACTGTTTCTTTTGGCCATACGCTTGACAGATGATAGCTGATCTGGAGGAGGAGAAACGACAGCGTGCCCAGGACTCTGTGCAGAGTGATGATTTCACTGTCATGCTGCAGACAGAGAGAGAAAAACTGCTGCAACAGGTATGACTGACATGCATAAGATACAAGGTTTACATGTACTGTTGTACTGCTTGTGTGTATGTATGTGTTTAAGTTTAGTAAAGATTGTAAAGTCTCAGCAAACTGGTGCTCACTTGCTGATAGATGACAACATCTGTTGGAAGCGATTTCTGTCCCCCCCCCCGGCTCCTCCTCTTTCCCTCTGGTCTGCCTGTCGGCACAGTGTCCTTCTTCATAGTGGTAGCTGTGATTTAAACCCCAGCGACTGAGCAGGGAAGCATCATTGCTGCTCCGATGTGTCACTCAGTAGGTTGGAGAGGGCTTGGCCTTATAAGGCACAGACACACACAGGCACCCGTATGCACAAGCACAGGGCTGTTCCATAGGAAACAGAGGAGGATGAGGCCATTGTTTAGGTGTTTGGCAGCCATGGGGCTTTATAGCATCAGGAAACCCGGGATAATGGATGTCCATGTCTACCGCAAGGTCAGCTCGCGCACACAAGCTATGAGCACACAGTCAGCACCGTTCAAACTTCGCATAAGGGCCTTATGTAAGAAGGGGTTCCTGAGTGTCTCCCAGTCTTCCTCAAGCCTTCCTGTCAGTGTTGTTTTTTGTACACTAATCATATACACTAGATTGTATTTAATCACCTCCCATTTCCTTCTCTTACTCATCAAAGCCTTTAAGCTGTCCAGTCACCCTCTTTTGACCCCGCAGCAAACTGAACTTTCCGTAAACATGCCTTGCAAGCAAATAATTCTTTAACAAGGCAAACCATGAAGAACTGCCCCGCTATCTGTCTCTTCTCACTCTGAAATTACACATACTGTACCTGATCCCCTTTCCTGATTCTGTATGACTCAAGTGGACCTAATTTAAGTGTAGTTTACCAGACAGAATTGTATGTAGATAGGGCCAAGAAAGTTGTGGGAGAAACAGGAATTGATTACCTACAAAGGATGTCAGCCATTTTGAATCTCAGTGCTTTGTGTTGTTCAAATGGGCCCCATGTTTATAAACTGTTTGTCTAATAAAGCAAACAATACGTCTTTTTTACCACTATTTTAAATCAGCTATGTGAATGAAATAACATCACTAGAGTAATTATCTAATCTAATAGACAGAAATAAGGTCGATTTGAACATTTATAAAAAGACTGTCAGTTGCTGCCAACTCAGTTGTAGTATTCAGTTAGAATGGTTTGAGTGCGAAATATATATCCAAATGTTTTATCCCAAAAGCAATTGTATTTTCAATTGCTTCTCCTCCAGTGTTGGATTTAATGCAACAAAGCAGTGCTCTTTTGCCTCCTTGTGGTCAAATGTGGAAGAGCTGTCTTGACTTGTATTTCTCTCCCTCTCTGTCTAGTTGGAAGTGGAGCATGCAACTGTGCGGAGGTTAGAGAAGGAACAAGCACAGTTAGTGAGCAAGGTGGAGGAGTCGCTGTCCCAGCAGCAGCAGCTCTCCTCCACTCTGACCCTGGAGCTCCAGAAAGCCAGCAGCCAGGCTCAGGAGGAGGCTCAGAAGGTCTCCCATCTTCGCATCTCGCTCCAAGAAGAGACTAGTGCCCTGGAGAAGCTCCGGGGTGTTCTTGAAAATGAGAGGAGCCGGGCAGCCCAGCTAGAGGCCAGGTCTGAGAGGCAGCTGGCTGCGTTTGACACAGAACGAGAGCAGATGAAAGCCAGGATCAGCAAAGAGGAGGAGAGGAGTAGGGAGCTAGAGAGACAGGTGGAGGAACTGAAGAAGAGGTTGGCTGAACCTGGAGGATGTAAAGAAGAGGTAAAGGAGGCTGTGACGGAGGTGAAAGAGTCACTTTCCAACATGATGGTGGTGTCCACCTCCGTTCAGACTGAAGCGGATGGAAAGGTAACTGTCACTCCTAAATCCACCTCAATGTCAAAGGTCAATGGCCATCACCCTCATAAAGAGACAGAACCAGTGCAGGAAGGGAGGGGAGCAGAAAATGGAGGGGTGGTTGAGAATGGGGGAGGAGCACCTTTGCATTCCCCTCTTCACACTCATCCTCACCCTCACCCTCACTCTCCCTCCAGCACAGCCTCCTCTTCTCTCTCCTCCTCCCCCATTTCTTCCCCTGTTCTTGCCAAGCGTTTGGGCAGCCCAGGCTTCCATCAGTCCTCCTACCAGGCTGGAGTCAACCAGCGATTCCAAGCTGCCAGGCACAAGTTCCAGAGCCAGGCAGAGCTGGAGCAGCAGCAGCATGGTGGGCCTCTTTCCCCCAGGGACCTCTCCCCCACCACCTCCTCCATTCCTCCCCCACCAGAGCACAGCACAGCTAAGCAGCTGGCCCGCAACACTGTCACTCAGGTGCTGTCCCGCTTCACCAGTCAGCAAGCTGGGGTCAAGCTGGCACCAATCAGCAGCTCTCCATTTGGTACAGACTACCGCAATTTAGCAGCATCTCCTCCTGGGGGGAGGTCGCCTTCTTCAGGGCCCCTATCTCCAGGCATCCGCTCCCCCCTTACTCCTCGCTCAGAGAGGACCCATCCTCCTCCGATTCCTCCCAAGAAGCCAGGCATGAGTCCAACTCCAGGCTCCCCGAGCCACTCTGCTCGGACCAGCCTCTTCCCAGAGCTGACCGGGGACTGTGGGCACAGCAACGATGGGCAGGAGGGAGCCAAGGAACCAGACCTGGTTTTATCTTCTAGCAGCTAACGGCCGGATCATACAAACTAACTACTAATTGAGCCAGGCCTTAATCAACAGTTTCTGTAATATTCATCTTTGCTAGCCCTTGAACCCACTTCATAGCACTCATAATCAGTAGTATAGACAATTCAAAGCTGGACTTGTTCAAACAGATGCATTTAAGAGTTTGTTGCATACCTACCTCTATGCCACAACTTGAAAAACAATCGGAAAAGAATATAATAATAGTATATTATTGATTCTTTCATTGGATTGAATATTTCCTGTATTACCTTTCTTTTCTTTATTTCTTTTATACTGAATATTTGTGAGTTTGAAATTTTAGAATGAAATTATTTATCTCAGTTATTCCCTTTAAACCCTATTAAAGGCATTGAGAACCCACATAAAAAGAGAGCTGTTGATTTCGAAGAAAGACATGTCAGTGGGATTTCATAGCACAACACTCCTTTTCTTTGCCCTTGATGCTCAAACGGCCAGTCCTTTTAGAATAAAAAAAAAAAAGATCCAAAACTGTACATGGACGTAGAGTATAGCAAATGATTAGCTATCACAATTTCACAATAAAGTAGTGAGGAGTTTGTAAATGTTTTCCCGATGAATTGTTATGCAGTTCTTGTGGAGACGGTCCAATAAAACAGTATTATACTGTATATAGTTTAAATGAACAACATCATGTGCATGTGCTGTTTTTTCTACAATACTTGTCATGAATACACTGAATCTTGTCTTGAAAGGGGAGAGTACATGTTGCACTACATTACTGTAAGATACTGTATGTCTGAAATTTCAAATGTTTTCTTCAGGGAAGAATCACTTCGGCTTCACCCAAACCAATTAGGACTATGTGTCATGGTTATGTGGTAAACTCTAGTATATTCCATCAATGAAGTTAATGGGGACTATAGGTTGGAATCTTGCTACTGTAACTATTGTTTCTATAGTACATGTCAAATAATTTACATAGTATCCTGTGTTGTCCTAACAGTCCTACTCAGATATTTCTTTTAGATTTACCATGTCTTTATGCATCTAGATTTAAAACCAAGACTTGCTCGAAAGTAATTATATTAATTATCGGTTTAGATCTGTCGATTTATACACTTTTCTGTGAGGGGCAACATCCCTCAGTTTTCTGTAGTAAATATGCATATCATGAACACCTGCAACACCTAGTGCTATTTTAAATAAATTACCCATGCCTTAAAGTTTACAGTTTGTCAAAGTTTTTCTTTTAAAACTGTTTGGGCTGGCAATTTTCTGAATCTTGACTGGTAGGCTATGCAAGGTGTATGTGACAGCATGCAAAGTAAATAAAGTAGCAAAGATGTTCAATCCATTTATTTGTACAACAGAATGGGGCAGTACAGTCTCGAACTTTATAACCGATCGGCACACAGTTAGTGTGAGGGTTGAACACGGCACATAGTCTAGCTAACAAGTAACTGATCCAGAGTCAGCCCACTTACAAGTCATGTAACACATACAGTATGATGTGGCCTTACAGAAGTCATGTAACATATACAGTACATGATTTTGCCTTACATTGCAACTGCTTTGCGTTCACTTGGCATTGACCAATACACAAAGACTGTTACAGTTAAGAGTGCAATATTCTAAGACTCCAACAAAAACCAGCATATTAAAATAGAAATTTGCATACATGGGTGGGAGGATGGAGTTCTTTACCATAGGAAAGAGATTTTGGCAAATAAATCTTGGTTATTATGAGTATGTTTTCCTTTCACAAAGGAAAAGCTGTACAGCAATGGAGGTGGTGTTGCCAAAGTAAGAGACCAGAAAATGCATTATAGATGCAGCAGCGCAGAAGTTGCTTTATCTTATTTCAGTCATCGTAGTTTGCATTGGTGGAGTACATCAGTGGAGCGCAACAGAAAACAAGTAAACATTCTCTCAGCCCTGACAGACACTGACAAACACATAGGTCTACAGTGCAGGATCAGAGCTATGCTGAGGATCCTACTACTCCTAAATGTTAACAACAGGTAAAAATACTGTCAATTACCCATGTATACCTAGATCCATGTTAAGTCAGCAACACTGTAAGTTTAGTACCGGTTAAAATGTCAGATGACTACTATTCATTTTCTTGCCAATGTCCTGATTTCCAATACCACAAAGAAACAAAAACTTCACAAAATTGATATTTTCCTGTCCAAAATCAAACCCTGATATGTGACGATGTGCTTCAATTCTCTAATCAGCTGCCTTGTGCAGTTCTGGTTTTTGTTCCTGTGTGCTGTGATCTCCACTGTTACATGATCACAGTTCTGCATCAGTTTGACAAAGAAAAAAATATTTTAATTTCTGACACTTGAATCCAGGTACGTCTGTGATTCCTTTGACGGACTAAGGAAGATTTACTTCTTTAATGTAGCAGTCCTGAGCACAGCCCTGCACACTGACCCAACACAACTCTTTCACAACACACACACATCCAGAAGTAACCAGTTTCTTCAACCATTAATTATCTCCATAACTGCAACTTCCTTACAGCAGATGGATACCTGTGCCTAACAGTCTGCAAATCTTCAGTTATAGTTTTTTTTTATTCTTTTTTATTAATTCCTTGCCCCATACTGACATAGTTTTGCTTTGGTTAGTCTTTGCGCATGTATAGGTGGGTTGTGGGACAAGTGGAGCATGCGCCTCCCTGGTCAGTCCCTGACCTTCCACTAGGCATTCTGCATCTCCTTGCCAATTTTGTAACTTAGGATCTTATTCCAGTCGATCTTAGTGCGTGTGACAGGCAGCTGACGACGCAGGGCCTTAAAGGTGGTGTCAGACATGGTCTGGTAGTTCTCACTGATTGCAGTCTGAGGGCAAAAATGGGAGGAAAACAAGCATCAAATATACTATTTGTACATTTACTTATTTCAAAATGTTTCTTTATGTATGCTTTAATAAAAGTAAAACCTGTTACTTTAAAAATTTGTATAAAAAACGTGTAGTCAACAAAAGGTAGCCTACCTGATAATCATTTTCAGCGTTCTCAATAATGTCAACAAATTCCTTGGCTGTCTGGCTTTCATTCTGTTTCAAAAACACACATATAATCATCACCGTTTATCCTACTAACAGAGATGGTTAACCTCCTTTGAATATACCCAGATCTGACACAGCCGGGCTAATACCATGTAAGAAAAACTATCCTGAAAGACTGCACTGGTGTGTTTGTGCTTATGTATTACATCTTTACTTACAGTCACTGGTATTGATTCTTCTACCTCCTTATGGCTAACCAGTTGCACATTTCCATCTTCATAATAATGCACCTATCGACACAGAAAAACTTTGTTAATAAGCTGGTGTGGTTTTTTGGTTTGTTCGTTCGTATGTTGTTAAGTAAATATTACCAATTGCCTTGCTATAATTTTTGCAGAGAAGCACAATGAATTGAATTTACCTGGATTTTCAACACTCCCACCACCTGAGCAGTGGACTGACCAATCGTAAGCTTCCACTCAGACCTACAGCGACCATTCCTGTGTTAGATAAATGAAGAGAAGCACCTACATTACAATCCGACAGCAGCATCAAGAATGTTTATTAAACTGAGAGACCAATTATTTCACTTTCACAGTGTGTAAAAATATATACACTAAACCTTCTGATAAAGCTATATTATAAATATTAGTAATATGTCCAATCATCAGCTGTTGGAACGGAGGTCACTATACCAGAAGTTTTTGGGTTGAAACTGATGTCCCTCAATGCAGGCTATGATAGTTTGCTGACCATCAACCGTTTTCCCATATACCTGCAACACATACATGGTATGGTTAAAATGTAGTCTACATAGCTTAGATTACTATTTTATCACAATTTTTGGTGCACCTTACCGTGCAGACTCCAGTAGGGTAGTGCTCTTTAACGTAGGCACTAAGGGCAGTATCACAGGCATCTCTCCAGCTTCTCAGGGCCATATCTCCTTCATATGGCTGCACATCGCTCACCTCTTTTCTTAGGTGATCGAAGCGGAACGACAAACGGTTGCGGGGGTCCAGAAAGCGTCCCTGACCAAGGTCACCATGCTCTGTGATTAGGACCTATAAAGAAAGGAGAAGACAGACTGAAAAAGTTTAGCTCAGATAAGTTTAGCTTGATACTTCTGAAATAAATGGGAAAGAGTTGAGGTTGAAACATACCGGCTCATCGTAGCCCTCTAGTTTGGCAGGAGTGAACTGATCCATGTTGTACTGGGCAAAGGAGCTAGACAAACAGAATGGGCACAATGCTACATAATATGACATTAAAATGTTTCAAACAAATGTTTTCCACTGACATTTTTGAGGACACAGACTTTGCATGTTTGTATCACTCACTGCCTAACGAATAATAAACCTTAAATTGCAAATATATCCCATCATGTGGAGGCTCGGATGTTCTGAATTGTGTAAATTATGAGTATATTAATTTATGATGTTACTTGTAATTTAATGTTACTTACTGTGAAGCCCCCTCCCTAAGGAGGTTGTCATTATTAAGAAGGAGCCGCACATCTAGCAAGACAAAAAGAAACCACTGTTTGCATAGCGCTCTTAAGAGACAAAACAATAACATTGTATTAGCATCAAAGGCAAAGTAACTTACATTATACTAAATACAATCATCATTATCATATCATTGTGGTAGGCATCTTTCCACAGCTGATCCTTACCATTGAAGACCTCATTGAACTCTCCCGGGGGGGCATGAGTCACAAAGTTGGCTGCTATGCGGACCTATGGGAGAAAATTCAATGTGACCAATTTATGCAGTCACACTCAATGTCATACAGTCAGTAGAAAGAGAGACAGTACAGACCAATACCTATAATTAATGTTTTTCATTGCTTATTAAGCAAAAACAAAAATCTATAATCATACTAAAAAAGTCCAAAAAGTTTAAACAAATGTACTACCTATTTGGTCAGTAAGTTAGTAATTTAGCATCCGGTTGTCGCCTTGTCATCTCGCCATAGCTGATACTAAGATGCACTTGCAGTTTTGCAGTAGTCGTGTGCTCTTTTCCCAGTTTAACTTATAGTTTTACATCTCTTATGCTTAAACCTGGATTGACCATGCCTCTCGGTTTAAAAAAAACAAAACAAAACACTTAAGTCAACAATAATACAATTAGCAGAGAGCTTTTTTTTTTTTTACTATAAATAATCCACATTTTTTAATTACATTTAATTAAATTAAATATTTAAATATAAAAATATTTAAATATATTAAATATACAAATTTAATTAAATACACATATTTTAATTACAGCTTTTTTCATTTGAGGGAAACTTCTTCCAAAGAATAAACATCAAGACACTGTAAACAGAGCACCACGCCACTGCAGAATGGACACTGAATAACAACCGGCTTGTCCAGACTATGTGTCATGTCTTTATAACATCATGCCATCATGATGTCCTCAATTTTCCCGTTGACTGTCAATAGACCGTCAATCCTAAATGTCTCAGGCGAGAACGTCGCCACTGTTCTGGCTTTGAAACCATCCTGCTGCTGCTCAGATAGTTGACTGGTACGGTACACGGAATATGAATTCACCTTCCCAGGCAGAAAGGCTACGCAAAGTCTGTCATTCATTATCATGTGAGTTTTGCCTCCAGCTGCCACTGGTATTACGGAGAGTGTCAATATCAGGCTCCGTCTAAACTGCAGGCACCCATATCCTGATCTCAGGCCATGTGAGGCTAACAAGTATTTGAGCTGCAACTGAATCTGTTTGACCCAGAAATCCAAAAGCAAAGTAACGTTAGCCGCTAATGTTAGCTAACGTTATATGAGAGGAATACGTAGCCCACAGTGTAATGATTGAAGACTAGTACAGATATTGCACCACAACTACGGGCAGTGCATCGGTTCATCTATGTCATATAATTTAGTTACAACTACTAAAAAGTTTTCAGTACGTGTATCCTGCGGTTAAATCCCTGTACTGGTGTTTTATTCAGCCGCTAGCAAACTATGAGCTTTAACTAGCATCAGCTAGTTAGCTTATCGTTGCTTAAAAACACAAGTTTATATTTCGATGCGTGACCACAAACTGGTATTCTCTTTCTGGGAATTAACCGTTCACTCATGTGAACATAAAAAACGGGTAGCTCTCTACAAGTAAGAGAAATTGGCATTGGGTAAAGAATAAAATAGTCTCCAAACCTTCTCCTCATCTGACAGCGGCTCCTCAAAGTCAGCCATCTTGGCTCTTTGTGACCCCACCTACCCCAGCTGACTGACATTCACAGAAGAAACCGACTAATACAAAGTTATTTAGAAATGTGTCTTGTCAAAAGACGTGTATAACTGTACTTCGACAGAAAAATGCCACTCTCTGAAATCAACAACTATGCATAAGCACAATGCAAAATAGTCTACAGACTATTATTTGCAACACAAGAGGGCGTTAAAAGCTCAGTTATTTTATTTTCTCTACTTTTTCCTTTTGGATATTGCAGAGGTAATTTGCCTACAAAATAAAAGCATAGGTATATGCTACTGCTATTAATAAACTGTTTTTATGGTGGGAAACACCCCAGGCTGTCTGGCACATGTTGTAGACTGCTTTATACGATTATATTATTCTTATTAATCGTTAATTTATTCCTTAATTCTGGTGTTTTGGTAGATTCAGGAACGGTTTAAGATGATTTGATTTTATTCTGAAGTTGCAAGAGGAAGCTGTTGAAGGTTTTACGATTATTTTTTGGCTGGCTATGCATGGTACTTTGTACTCCATTGTGTTTTCAACTGTCTGGTATTTGTAGACCAGCAACACACATCGTCGCTAGGATGGAGTCACAGGTAAGATTAAACTCAACTGACTACTTGAACGGATATTATACGCTACCAAAATAAGCCTTAGCTATAAAGGCACAAATGTATAGCTTGCGTTAATTACGCTGTCACTATTTAAAAAAAAATATATATATATCTGAATTAACGTTAGCAAGCTTTCAAGTCGAGCTAGCAGACGGACTCTGCTGTCAGCTGCCACAGGAAGTTCCTGGTCAAATTAAATCCGCCTAGCACCGCATGAAACAACTAGCTTGTTCACTTGGTTGCTTCGTTTGTAGCCCAGCAATCGCCAGACTGGATTGCATAACGAATTAGGCTAATGTTTATTAACTGGCATCCGGCTTTGGTGGTAAACTGTGTTAACTATACTATACAAACTTATGAATGACTGGCTAGCTTCCTAGCTCGGACATGAGTAAGGCATTGTGCGTTGTGAGACGGTTTGTATCACTGAGACGTGGTGTGAGTTACTCTGCTGCGCGTTGTCAGGTGATGACCAACCCAGAGGAAATTGCCAGGCTTTACAGAGAACTCAGCCGCTTCCCTTCTTTGACCAGAGCAGATGTGGGACCTGTTATCACCTCTCAGTACGGAGGCAAATACAGCAACATCTACACAGGTATGTGTCTGTGCCATACTAAGATGTTCAGGTCGCTGTATGTTCATTGAAAACGATAGCATTTAATGCACTTTCCTCTGCAGAATGGAGCCAGCGTGATCTGGAGAGGAATGAGAATGTCAAGTTTTGCCGGCAGTACATTGTATTCCACGATGATAAGTTGGTGGTCTACTCTGGAGCTTCAGGAAACTGCACTGAGATCAAGGGAGAGTATGTAAAAAATTTTGCCGTTCTCCCAGACCTAACCCTGAGCAAAGTGAACAGTGTCTCATCAACGTGTTTCTCCTATCAGGGTGCTAAGTAAGGATTCCCCTTCAGGTGAAATGAAGGCTGTTGTCAGAGAGTGCACGATCAAAGGAGAGGACAAACAGTTTCTGGAGGTATGTATCTGTATATCTGGCTCAGACTCAGTGTTTGAGCCAGAAGAGTTTCTCACCCACCCTAAATGTCTTTGCTCCACTTTACCTTTTTATTGCCCTCTGTGTGGTGATCATCAGTATCTCTGCTCTGCTACATTTTCCACATGTAGCGTGTGTTAAAAAAACCTCATGTGACTTTGCATTTTGAACCTTAGATCTTTTGACCTCTCTCTTCTCCTGACATCTATGTGACTCTGCAGATTTGGAGTAAAAACATCAAGATGAAGAGCGTCGATCTAACAGCCTTAAAGAAGCATGGCAAAGTCTATGAAGATGGTGAGTAATCTGCGCTTAATAGCATTTTTTGTTCACCAATTTCTTAGAAATTTTGCCTTCTACCCGTGCTAGTGCAGGTAATAATCACACTATTTTGCATCCTTAGAGCAGTTTGGCTGCTTGGTTTGGTCCCACTCTGAGACCCACCTCTTGTATGTGGCAGAGAGAAAGAGACCCAAGGCAGAATCCTTCTTCAAGGTCGGTCAGCAAAACTGGCTTTGAGGTTAAATCAACACTGAATCCCATACGGCACTGCTGCAGTGCTCTCTATAGGTTGAAATTCAAGTGTGTTAAGTTTCCCTGATTACAATGCTGATATTGTGTTAAATAATGCCAAAAGCATGGCAAACCTTTTTAAAATAGAGCCATGTTTCACTAATTGCCTTGTTGCGCAGTGTTGGTACAAGTTGCTAGCTATTCTGTGTTTTTTTTTTTTTTTTTTTTAAATTTTAATAATGAATTTCAATTGAGAAGTCAATTGAAAATTGAAGAGAAAACTTTAAATTCATGCTGTATAATGCAAAATTACTTTGGTGGTGGACTATTGGCTTCAGCAGATTGATGCTCCAAACAGACTCACCAAACCAGATCAAACAACATATATCTCTAAGGTTGTTTCATGCCATTAAAAGGAAGCTTATCGCTCAATCTAAACAACACTGCAAACTGGTGCATTTTGCAAATGGTGTCATTTTGAATGCATCCCAGCTATTTTCAATTGCCTTTTAAAAGCAAAACACCTTGACAACACTCATTGGGATGCTGCTATAAAGGAAATGAAACATGTCTTCTGCCCTATATGTGATTCAGTATTGATTCACCATTTACCATAGATCAAAGGTACTGGGGGTAGGTTTGTAAGGTTAGTGTAATGCAAAGGTAATAGGTAATAACTTGTTGTTCTGTGTGTTCTTTTCTGTTTGTAGACTGTGTCACCGGAGTCGTCTTCTATTGGAGACGAGGAGGAGACCATGAGTGTGGGGAAAAAGGAGGCTGTAAAAGTGATTGAAATTACTGATACTAAAACATTTTTTTTTTTTTCAATATTCAAAGGTTTAATTCAACATTCTTAGGTTACATTCCTCTCTATCTTAAGTTGCAGTGCTTTTGCTTTTCTTTTCTTTTTTCTTTTTTAAAATTCCTGCAGGGGGAGCAGTTTGTCTTCTCTGAGGACTGGGGAGAGGCACTGGTTAGTAAGAGCCGTCCAGTGCTTTGTGTTTTGGACATTGAGGGTGACAACGTGTCTGTGCTGGAAGGAGTGCCTGAAAATATCTCACCTGGGCAGGTTAGTACAACAGTTTGTGCAATGATGAGTGGTTTTGTTTAATATTTGTCCATTTCAAATGTTCTCATACTCTTTTGCTCTTCCTCTCACTCGGTCTTACTGTCACTCGGTCTCTGTCTCTGCAGGCATTTTGGGCTCCAGGTGACACTGGTGTGGTGTTCATAGGCTGGTGGCATGAGCCTTTCAGACTTGGCCTTAAGTACTGCCCCAACCGGAGGTTATTACTGTTTACACTGATCAGAAAAAAAGTTGGAATTAAATCTGGGCTGTCAGAAATGTTCTCAGCAAGGCTCGTAGGCTAATTCTGTCTAAGTCATTCAAGTTTACCTTTTCTCTGTCAGGTCATCTTTGTTCTATGTGGATCTTACTGGTGGGAGATGTGGTAAGTGAATGCTCGTTCCGTCAGTCATTTACGTCTATAATACATATTTCATAAACATGATCCAGGTAAATTAAGGTATGATGATCAATGTCTGTCCTGCACAAAGGCAGGATGCACATACCTGAATTTCACACAGATTTATGTATTTCACACCAGACAGCCGGTCTAGTGTAAAATTGGTACAGCTACACAAGATTGCAAAGGTTCACATGTATTTGTTTCTGTCCCTCAGAGCAGTTGTCGTCAGGCACCAGTGCATTGTGCTCCCCCAGGCTGAGTCCAGACCAGTGTCGAATTGTCTACTTAGAATGTTCTGTCTATGGGCCACACATGCAGTGCAGCAGGCTCTGCATGGTAAGACAAAATGAAGCCTCTCCAAATAAGATATGTTTACCGTCTTTAAAAAGTGTACTGTCTTCACTGAAAATCATAAGTTAGAGTGGATGCTACCTCTCACAGTTCACCATCTTCTACTTCTTTTTTCTGTTGAGATATAAAAATTTGTTGATGGAGAAATACATCTGAATACTTACATATGCTGTTTTTTGTGCTTGCATATTTTATTTCCAGTATGACTGGTATACTAAGAAAACCTCAGTGGTTGTGGATGTGGTACAGCGACCTGGAGAAGGTAAGGAATACTTGGTAGTCACATGAATACCCCCTTTTTCCACTATATATAAACCTCATTATGTCTGTCTGTATTGGTGTGGCTTTACAGATGGCTTTACTGGTATCTACAGCTCTCAGCTGTCCCCTCAATGCTGGTCAGCTGATAGTCAGCGTATTATCATAGCTTGCCCTCAGCGCAGTCGCAAGGTACAGTCAATGGGAAATGTTATTATGACAAGAATTAGACAATAAGGCTTGCTATTTTCTCCGACAAAATTTACATTTGACACTTAAAAAATATTTTGACTGGTAGTGTTGTAATCATTTTTACCTGAAAAAACTTGTTATGGTCTGTTCTAGGATCTACAGATGGTGGATATAAGCACCGGGCTGGTAACCTCTCTGACCTCAAGTGAGTCATTAGACACATTTATGAGTGTTGGTGTTGCTCATGCTCAGGTCTAGACAGTGTAATTGACTTATATAAGGTATTGACGGTCTCTAATAGCTGATTCGCTTACCATAGCAGAGTTTTGGAACTGCTTGAATATGTTAATTTCAACCTGGGTCTAACGATGATCTTTGTCTGTTTGTAGAGTGTGATGTTGGTAGCTGGTGTCTGCTGAACATAGAGAGAGATCTGATGGTGGTCAGCTACTCTTCTCCAAACTGCCCTCCAAGTCTGGTAGCATCAATGTTTTCATTAAGAATTGCCTTTTTTTGAGTATTCATAGTTTGTTAGCTGTTACATTAATGGAGTTTGGGGGATGGGGTTAGGGGTGCTGTACTACACAAAAAAATAAAACTTGATTAGATAGATAATCTACTAATGTGACTTATTGCCATGTCATTTCTACATCCAGAGGGTTGGTTTCCTTCCAGCCAGGGATTCTCAGGAGGATGTGGTGTGGGTCACTTTGGAAGACTCTCAGGTGTTGCCAGATATCTATTGGCAGATCTTGACTTTCACCCCTCCCCCAGAGCAAGACAACAACCAATACCGTAAGAATACAAATTCTTCATTTTCGTTGTATTGAGACAGAAGTCCTTGCAGAAGGGTTTAAAATAAATAGTTCTTTCCTGTTTTTGTCAGATGGTCTGAGGGGATGCAGTTAGTTTTGTCCACTCTCCATTTTGTTTCAAACATATATGAAGGGTAGAGAATATGTAAGAAAACACCTCACCTCACATGCACTGCAGTCTTATACAATGCCACCACCATCTGCAGCCTAAAAATAATCAGAGAGTTGAATCGACACCTTTCTGAAAGAATCCACAAAAATAGTAATTCTGAGATCTCAAAGGTAAGATTTATGGCAAAGTTATCAACATGGATTACATTAGCTTTGACAGGTTTACCTAATAAGCTGATAAGGAAGTGTATATATAATATTTGGGGCTATACATAAAGTTAACAGCCACCTGCGTTTTTAAAGAATAAGCATTTAAATTTAATAAGTACTGGGTTTAACAGATTTACCAACAGATGTTTTTCCTCGGATTTGTTAAAAGTGCATGTTCGTACAAAATAATAATGCATGATATGCAAATATAAGTAATGTTTTCTGGAGAAAGCTTAAGAGAATTTAAAGGAGAATGCTCCTGATGTGACTAGTTAGCTTAAAGTCAGAAAGAGTAATCATTTCCCCAAGTTTATGAAGGGTTGAAAAGATTTTGGTGTTTATGGGAAGTAAAACAGTGTATGTAATTTTAATAGGACTGACATATTTTTCTATATTCCAGCTGGCCTTGATTTTGAAGCTTTGTTGATCAAACCAAAGGAGGTGAAGGATGGAGTGAAGCTGCCTCTTATTGTCACTCCTCATGGTTGGTTACTCTCATTATGGTTCTGTAGCCATTGCTTGTTTGTAGTGCAAACAAAATGAATAGTTAGGTAGTATTGCATAATTGTTAATTATTGTACAGTATTGTCTTCCTGTAGTATCCCAAAAAGGCATATAATATTATAAACGTTCCCTAGTGATCCACAACATGCTTATGTTCTGTTGTAAGAAACATATGATATTAATCCCTGTTGAATTTATTTTTAGTACTGAGTCTGTTTGGGGATTTTTTTCTGTTCAGTCAGGAGCTAGGGCTACAGATAAGATGCTTGGCACTATTGCTATGACAATAGTGCCCTTGGTGGCAAAATGTGAAATCATATTCTCAAAACCAAGGATGGCCTTTTGTAACAATTCTACATGCAAATTAGTGTCTGACATTTATGCCTCATACAACTAAGGTAACAAAGACACAGATAAGTTTTAATGCGAACTGTCAGTCTGTATTATACATAACCTGTATTTTTTCATTAGGGGGTCCCCACTCAGTGATTGTAGCTGAATGGCTTCTGTCCTCCTCTGTGCTGTGCAGGATGGGCTTTGCTGTATTACTGGGTAAGTTCATGCGTGACACCTGCTTAGAGGACAAACATCCATTAATAGAATATAAACTCTATGTGTAAAAACAATGGGAAAGGCTCACAGTCTCTCCCCTACAGAGAGTTTGACGTATAATTTGGTTACTTTGCGAGGGTTTCAGACCATAGAAAGTTTTTAATATACATTTTCTTTCCCACTTCAAGATACTTAACATATTTGTTCCTATCTTGTGAACATTTAAAGAGCTCTCATGGACTTCAGGAACATGCTTGTCAATTCTCACAGGCAAAACCAATTATAGCTTGGTGTTGCCTGGTACATTTACCATAGAGTAATTGGTTACATCGCAAACTATTCTAGCTGGTGGCCAATTTATAACTTAGTGTAAGTCAACTTGAAACTTTTAGCCTACTTTTCATGAATTGTGAGGCCATATGTCCTGTTCTATGGCTTGTAGTATGTGCAGTTTCATCTATCCTATGCAAAATACTCATTTTTGATTATCAGTGGTTTTTATTGATCTTTCTTAATAGTTTCTTTAGTTGTTTCAATGCGGAGGTTTTAGCTGCCCAGTATATCCAGCATCTGCTGTTGACTACTGACCTGAACTATGCTCAAAGTTGTGGTCACTGAGGCCACAAAAAACATGACTGGTTTACCTTTTGTTGACCTGGTTTTTTCACTTGACACAGGTTGTAAAATAGCAGAAAACTGGTGGGAAAGCCTTCTGGTTTCATGCTTACTTTGATAATTTGATAATAACTAGGAACCGGTCAGCTTTACAACAGAAAATGTGTGTTTATCGCTACAAGAACTCATCATACTATCTAACCAACGTACATAGATGATAATGTGTTTTAGGTTTGCTTTATTTTTTTCAGTGAACTATCGTGGCTCTCTTGGATACGGCCAGGACAGTATTCTCTCATTACCTGGCAATGTTGGCAACCAGGATGTCAAAGATGTTCACGTAAGAACAAAAAAGAGCCACAAATGTTTGAAACAATAGTTATATAGTTTTTCAAGTCATGAAATTGATTAGCTCTAAAGCATCTTCTGCTCCTACTGGTACAAATAACTTTCAGTGTTGCTTTATGGTGATATCTTTGTTTTATACTGTTGAGTCAGTCGGTTTCTATGATTAAAGTATGTTAATTGCCATTGTTTCTGTTTAAATCATTTCTCAGCAGTATACATAACTCCCCCAACTTCTGATTTGCTATTCTCCATGTGTCCTTCAAGTGTTTTCCATGTTTTTCTTTCCACCAGTTTGCCGTTGAAAGTGTTCTGAAGGGTTACGAGTTTGACTCGCAGAAGGTGGCAGTTTCTGGAGGCTCCCATGGTGGTTTCCTGGCCTGTCATCTGATTGGCCAGTACCCAGGATTCTACAAGGCCTGCGTGGCTCGCAACCCTGTCATCAATTTGGCCTCCATGATTGGCAGCACAGACATCCCAGACTGGTACGCCTTGGCATGTACATTCCCATACTAGTGCCCACATTTGTTTACTCATTTTGTGACTGTGCCAGTCGTGCACAACTACACATCTGTTGTTTTATCATTGGCACCTCTGACACTCCCTTCTGGCAGCTGTAAGCAAGTGAGTGGGATAAAGGCATGTGTCTGCCTCACTGTCAGGGAAGGAAGTGTTTAGTAATGCACACAAACACTGCAGAAACAAAAGCCCTTAAAGCCATTCAGTGATTTTTAAATCTCTTCCTGTTGATGTTTAACTATGGCTTTTGCAGGTGCATGGTTGAGGCTGGCTACAACTACAGCATAGACTGTTTACCTGACCCTGCTGTTTGGGAACAGATGTTGAACAAGTCCCCCATTAAACACGTCACACAGGTATGAGGGATTTTTGTGTATGTGTCTTAACTTTGCATGTGACTTCATTGGTGTTGTGACACAATGTAGTAACCTAAGGTGATCTCTCATTTAGGTACAGACACCAGTACTGCTTACCTTAGCGGAAGATGACAAGCGTGTACCTAACAAGCAAGGACTTGAATATTACAGAGCATTGAAAGTGAAGCAGGTCCCAGTGCGGTAAGCAGCTGGTTATGTCAGATATGCACTGCATGACAGGCTTTTTATTTTTTCATTCACCAATGATCTGACATGTGTTGTTTAGGTTGCTGTGGTACTCGGGGAACAACCACTCTCTCTCCAAGGTGGATGCTGAGTCCGATGGCTTTATGAACATTGCTCTGTGGATAATTCAACACTTGAGTCAGTGATGGTAAATATCAGACAAATACATTGTGGTGTGCTAATGCTGCTGTTACTGCCAGGAAAGGTTAGCAAGACACTGCTGTGTGTAAGGGATACTTACACACACTGTTTCGAAGACAGTGTGAGGTCCAATCCAAAGCCAAAGCATTGAATGTGCTCTCTAACCATAACACACTTTGTGTAACTGTACTTGATGTGTAATCCAACTGTGGCAATGGTGACTGCCATAGTTACTTATGAAGTGACCTGGGAAATGATAGTTTTAACACAATACTTGATTACAAGCAGTTTTAATTCTGCATTTTTTTGCTGTGTTCACATAAACACAAAAAATAAGGGCTTTTCAATGTTTGAAGTTATATTAACAAAGAAAATTAATTTAATAATCTTTTCTCTTGTCATTATTACTGTTACTACTGGTTTAAAAAAATCACTTTCTCTCTCTTGATTTCATGGATTTCATGATTCAGTGCACTTAATAAAGTGATTGTGAAAATAATACCAGTGTGGGATGAGTCTTGAATACGTGGCCATTTGTTCAGATTAAAAAGGATTTTTGAAACAGGCAGTGAAGTGATATATTATTTCCATATACCTTTATTTAGAAAATGTAGTGAATTAAGGAAGTCATCCACATTTGTCCACCAATGGGGAAAAAACCTCTTATTTCTCTGTTTTTCTTTTTGTCTGTCTGTACTGTCAGAAAATCAAAACACTAAGTAAATTTGATTATTAATATATTCTGAACTTGTTGTCATAAAGGACTATACTGCATGCAAAGTTATTTGTTTTTTAAACCACTTGAGGTGATGTCTGTAGCTAATTGCCCTCATGACTTTGACTTAAGTCACATGATTTGCATCAGGGTGCTGTATGTATTACCACATGCTTTCACTTCTGCATAGATGCATCAGTTTCTTCACTGCACAGACTTTTAGATACACTTATTAATCTGTCCCGTTTGGATTTAAGATTGCTTCATCTGCCTCCTGATTTGAATTTTTTATACATGCTCTACCTGCAATGGTAAGTGAGATGACATTATATTCTACCATCGGAGATATACTACATGTGACTGTTACAAAATTATTAACTCACACTATTGTTACATTATAGATACAGAAATGGCTGATTGGATAGGCTTGAAAAAGCTACAATGATTTAATTCAGTTTAAAGCTACTTGAACTCTAGAATGCATAGTGTGGTATTGATTGAGTGTAAGATATAATGTGTGATATTATGTAAAATTAAACTGCCTGTTCAGGTTACATGTTCTGAGCCATCAACATACTGAGATGAATTTGGTTTGTTTTTTTTTTCTTTTTTTTTCTCAGGCTCTGTTGAAAAATATCCTCATCCTTAGTCAGCTTCTTCCATTAGTGAGGAACATAAATATCATCTTTTTCCCATGTGACACTGATAAGAATGCCACCACAGTAGACTGCTATGACAGACCACTCAGGCAGGTCCCCTTCATCAAGTCTACTACTGTAGTGTCACTCAATTTAAGTCGGACTAAGATACAACGAGTAGGGCAGGATGCTTTCGTAGGTGTCCCAAACCTTCACACTCTGAAAATAATGGGGAACTGTCAACCAGGGCACCTGAGAGCCTTAGAAAACCGCTCATGCAAAATGCAGATCCACTATAATGCCTTCAAGAGCCTACTGAAGCTTATATTCCTGCATCTGTCAGGAAATAGCCTGACATCTATACCCTGGTTACCTGAAACCCTGAAGGTTCTCGATCTACAGAATAATCGCATCGTCCACATAACCAACCCTTTA
The DNA here is from genome assembly GCF_016859285.1 of Xiphias gladius. NCBI lineage: Eukaryota > Metazoa > Chordata > Actinopteri > Istiophoriformes > Xiphiidae > Xiphias > Xiphias gladius. Next base: position 17,075,630 of record NC_053417.1, on the reverse strand, counting down.
AAAACTCCAAATCTAGAAGAGCTCTTCCTCACCAAGAACTGCTTTTATGCAAACCCTTGCAACCAGTCCTTTCACATCAGTGAGGCGGTTTTCAGCGGGCTTCATAAACTCAAAAACCTAACGTTAGGCTATAATAATTTGACAGCTGTCCCTAAAGGACTGCCACCCTCGCTGGAGAGTCTGGATTTAAGAGAGAATACAATCACAGAGGTCTTAGAAGGAGCATTTGCCAACCTGAGTAAGCTCAAGTATTTGAATTTGGAGTGGAACTGCCAGCGTTGTGACCATGCAGCGAGGCCCTGTTTTCCTTGCCCACAGAATCTCCCTCTATACCTCTATCCAAACTCATTCTATGCTAAGAACAGCTCCATCACCTACCTAAGCTTGAGGGGCAACTCTCTGAAAACATTTCCAGATGGCCTTTTCAGACCTTTGAAGAATTTAGAGAGACTGGATCTCTCCGACAACCTCCTGGCATATGCTATACGGAATGGCACCTTCTTCAGAGAGCTGCAGGGCCTCACTTGGATCAGCCTTATCTATAACTATGAACCACTGAAGACATTTCAGGAACTGGTCCTCTCCCCACATATTGGTGATATATCTGGTCTACAATATTTGCTTCTGAGTGGTAACTTTTTCCACAAGCTTTCAAATCAGAGCCTTAGTGTTCTGTCCAAACTTACAAATCTAAGGAAACTAGAACTGAGAATGAATTTCATTAATACTTGTAACTTGACAGCTCTGAAACAGTTACCATCTCTCATCGATATTGACCTCTCCCAAAACATGCTTAATTTCCTTCCATGCTGCTCTAGTCCATCATCTGAGATTGTGGCACAGAAATGGGGTGAGAACCAGAACTTTTATACACATAATTTCTGTGACCAACCCCTTATTGTGAGAGATCGAGAAGACACATCTGGAAATGAGATCATGGAATCCAACCAATCAAATTTGCTGGAAATGTTTGAGGGATGTGCCTCACAATATCCATCACTTTGGGACTTCAGAATGCATTTCTGCAAAAATAAATTAACATTTGACCTGTCTCAAAATGACATTCTGTCTCTTAACACACACGTGTTTCTAGGCATGGAAAATGCTGTTTGTTTAGACCTTTCCTTCAATTACATGAGTCAGGCATTAAAGACTGGGCAGTTTAATGGTATGAAAAATTTGGTTTTTCTTAATTTGTCATACAATAGGCTTGATCTTTATTATAAAGCTGCTTTTAGTGAGCTTAAAAATACTCTGAAGGTATTAGATGTTAGCAACAATGAGTATCACTTCAAAATGAGGGGCATGGGCCATCGTTTTCAGTTCCTTCAAAATCTGACCAACTTGGAAGTCCTAAGTCTTGCAAACAACGGCATCGGGATGAGAATAGATCAAAGGCTGATCAGCAGCTCTTTGAAGTACCTTTACTTCTATGGAAATCAACTAAACGTTATGTGGGAATCTGATAACAACAAGTACACACATTTTTTCCAAAACCTGACAAACCTCATCTACCTGGACATCTCTAACAACGATCTAATGTCAATCTCACCAGAAGTACTGTGTAACCTCCCAGGAAGCATTAAGGCCCTCAGCATCAGCAACAATCTGCTGAACTATTTCCCATGGCAGAACATCTCAGCACTCAGCAATTTATGTCACCTGGACCTCAGTCAAAATTATCTCTTTCATTTGCCTGATAAAGTCATTGAATTTGGAGCCCATTTTTCTCTCTTGGACCTCAGTCACAATCGCCTTAGTTTTATTCCTGAGGAATTCTTCAGAACTGCAAAATCCTTGCAATATCTGTATCTCAGCCACAATCAGATCAAAGAGTTGAACCATCAGTATCTCCCTGCCCCTTTTAAAAACAGTAGTGCCCTTCAAGAACTCACCCTGCATGCAAACCCCTTTAAATGTGATTGCAATACATCTTGGTTTGCAGACTTCTTGCGTACTACTCCAGTGCAGATTCCTTATCTCACCACACGTATACACTGTGAATTCCCAGAGTCCCAGCAGGGCAAGAGTATACTGTCTATGGACCAGCGTTCGTGCCAAGACATATATGGTAGCTTAGCTTTCCTCGTCTGTTCCTTCTTGGCTGTGACATTCACTGTTCTGCCCCTACTGAAGCATCTCTATGGCTGGGACATGTGGTATTGCTTACAGGTTCTTTGGGCAGGACATAAAGGCTATTCCCAGTTGGCTGGTACTGATTCACATTGTCACTCTGATGCTTTTGTGGTGTTTGACACCAGGAACCAGGCTGTGAGGGACTGGGTCTACAATGAGTTAACTGTCAATCTGGAGAACTCGGGTCACAGGAGATTTTGTCTCTGTTTGGAAGAGAGGGACTGGATTCCTGGGCTTTCATGTATAGAGAATCTACACAATGCTGTCTACAACAGCGTGAAGACGGTGTTTGTGCTGTCCAGTGGTTCTAATGGTGGTGAGACAGTGAATGGTGTGATCCGGCAAGCTTTCTTCATGGTTCAGCAGCGGCTTCTTGATGAGAAGGTCAGTAAAATTTACTTTTCGCTTTCATGTGCATTTTGTGGATGTGAGTCACACCCCATCTGAGCAGTTACCATGTTTTCACAACACAAAATCATATCTGTTTTTATCCAAACAAGGTGGATGCAGCTGTGCTGGTTCTGTTGGATGAGATGTTTCCCAAACTGAAGTACCTTCAGCTGAGGAAGAGGTTGTGCAGAAAGTCTGTTTTGTCTTGGCCAAGAAATCCAAGGGCTCAACCCCTTTTCTGGAATCGAATGAGAACGGCGTTATCGTCAGATAACCTCAAATTTTATGACAACAACATGAGTGAAAGTTTCATATGACTACATTTTAACTGCTGATAGAGAGCATCAGCAAAAAGTCTTTCATCTTCCCATTACCTCATTTTGACAAACGTTTACCCTCTGATTAATGATGTCCCATATGTAATGTTACTTGTCTGATGTTTTTAATATGTAACTATCATTTTTTAAATTAAAATGTAACACCTCCTCCATGAAAACATTTTACTTATTTTTTTACAGGATTGTGTTGTATTGTTTTAACCTGCAATTTTGTTGCTTTTTAGGGTGTTTTTAAATGTTATTTTTCTTTTTTATGATTTGACATTGTCATGAATTCTTTATATTTCTAATCCTGATGTTTCTTCAACCCAAAACCCTGAGCTTGGTTTGGTATGTAGACTGCAAAGTTAACACACTGCCACAAAACATTGTACATAGACAATGAGACATTGATATTGGACTATACAAATAAACCTGACATGATTTCGCTCCAGTAGCTTTAATTTATGTATAGTATTAGTATCAGTATTACAAGAACATACTTTAGTGTACCTGCATAAAAAACATCCCCACCCCCAAATTCAAAATTTCACTTCTCTATGGTTAGATGTTGGGAGGAAATGAAACTGATTATCATTTCTTGCAGATTACGAATGACTAACAACTTCATCAGCCGCATTCATTCAAAGTAAGAAAACTTTCACCTGTGAATTATCAAGAAGCTTGCGGGGAAAACTTGGGACAAGGCTGTGGTGTCACTACACCAATTTGCTAGTAACATCAGAATTCAAATGCCCTTTACGTAATTCTGCAGGCGGCTGACTAGAAGAGGGGTATGCAGTGATAAGTGAGAGAGGTGCGTACAAAGACAGTGAAAGTAACAAAACAGATATATACAAGACCTTCTGCAGGCACAGTACTGCACATCTATTTTAACCTTGTAGGCTGGAGTCGCAGTTTCATTTTTTGTCTCATGATCTGGGAACTCCGACTGACAAACGGCATCTCATTTCTGAGAGTGAAACCTCTGACCAAAATAGTTATTCTTACCTATTTTATGGGGGGTTTATATTGGGTGAATGAACAGTAAACTGAACAGCTGCAGTTCCCTTGTAAAGATTCCAAAGAGCGCTGGTCTGCTCTGGCCCAGGTCCACATTTATTTATTTATTTTTTTTGCACATTCAAAACTAGTTTTGGCTTAATCCAATCACGTGGTGTAATTTCAGATTAGTTCTCATGTCTCCATTTCTAATATACTAAACAAACTCACTTTCGTGGGATTAAATTACTGGTGACAGTCTGGATATTTGTTGTCTGGTCTGTATGAAAAAAAAGATTGGAAAGCAATTCCATTTGTTTATTTGAAATTTGGGTTTGGTGCCATGTCCAACTGACGCTCATGTAGGTGTGTGAAACCAACCAACCAACCAAAAAAAAAAAAAAACCCTCCAGTCATCGCTGTTCCCTGCTGCTCCACCACGCCGCGGAGGTCGCGCACGCGCCAGTTTGGGAGAGCGCGCCCACGCGGACCCGATGGCAGGACAGGTCGTGAGAGAGCTGAGCCGATGAGATCATGGAGCCCGCGCCGAGGTGGGACGGGGCACGGTTGAGACTTCAGGGTGATGGAGAGGTGCCTGTCCGGTAAGCGGGAGCACACGCTGAGGGCACAGCCGGGCCCGGTGGCATCACTTGGCCGCGCTATTGAAACAAACGAAACTGTGCGCTTTCAGTTCGTGCGGCAGATTAACTATTATGTAAGGTACTAGCTCGAACTCATGTAGCCGTGTACATCATGAGCAAGAACCTAATCCTTCATGGCGTGGTCGTAGTAGAGTTATTCGGGCGTCTGCGTGCAGGCTGCGTAGTCACAGGCTCGCGCCGCTCATGACATACACTGAGGTTTGCTCGATAGTTTTGTGCGTTAGGCTGGCGGCATGTTCAGCTCCGCGAGAGAGGAACGTGCGGACAATATATCCCCGTGCCCCGTTAACGACTTCTCCCATTGCAGTTGGGGTGGTGACTCGACTTTTCCCTTCGCGGCAACAGCTGGCTGCCAACTCAGAAACAAGCGCGAAGGCTCGGAGAGCGGCGTGAAGTGAGGCGTTATCTACTTGTGGCATTTTGATTTTTGTATTCCCATAGTCCGTTCTTCGTCCGCCAACTCTTTGGCTCTGTCAGCATGGTTTGACGTGGGGGTAGACAGCTGCGTTAACTTGGCGCATACCCATCGAAACTGACCTGCTACGCTGACTTACATCTCCATCTTAACGCAAGCGATAGATGGAGCGTTAATGGTAGCAAGCTAAAATGTTTGTAGTATCCTTGTTTTAAAAGGTTTATACACAGTTGTCTTTGTTATTTTATTTCAGTCATCATCATTGACTCCCCACGCTCACTTTAGATATACATTTGACACCACCTGATGTACCACTATAATACACGGAATTGATGGTTCCATTGCTGAAACATGAGGCTAAATTCATTGTCTCAAACAATGATGGATAAGGGATTGACAGCTATGTTATGACTGACAAGCAGATTTAACCAATCTCTCTATTGAATCCTGTGCAGTGACTCCCAGCACCCAATCCTCTTGGATTAGAGGAGGGATTATGATTTGGATTTGCTTCTGCTTTGCAGAGAGTCTCCAATATCTGGTCCATCACAGACTAGGTTGTGCTTACTTTGATTCCCTGAGGATATATTTTATCTAATTGTATTAATGTATGGCTTCATACACCTCAAACACAACAAATGACCGCATGCCATTTAGTATGACATGGCAATATAATACATGTTGATTTTGTCCTAATACGGGCACAGTCTTAACATGCTTTACCATCCAAGTATGATTTAGCCTAAATTCCAAGTGCCTATTTTTGTCCTCTAATTTTAGTTGAAGCCTAAGGTACTGATATGTCTACAGCCTGATAAAGTCTGATGATGAATTTGCAAGTGCCCCAGAGGGATCGTAGATAATAAAGACCTGTCTTCCAATTCCCTCTGCATTCTTTCAGGGCTGTAGCCCTGTTTCCTCAAGACCTGAGCACTAGAATCCATGTGCCTTATGATGAGTAGATTTAGTGCTGTCCATGGTGCTGAAATGGTCTGGATGGTCCCTCTCCCTGTTTGTTTTTTTTTTCTTTCACCGTCTACTGTGGAGACTCTGGCTGTGCAAGGTCCTCTAAACATGTTGAGCAAGGGCCCAAGAGTGGCCAGTAGTATGCTGGCCGCTCTTGGGCCCTTACTCATGTTCATGAGACCGGTGGTTCGCAACCCTGCTCTCGTGAACCCACAGTCTTGCTTATTTTGTTTCTTGCTTCCTTATGATCAGTCTGTAACTTGTTCTCCGGATTATTCGGTGCAACTAATTATGATGTTCGCTATTTAAAGTCTATAAGGTCTTAGTTATTTAGTTCTCAGCCATGAACCGTGTAGGGCTGGAGGTGGCATTGTTGGTCAGATTTGTCGCCTTGGTAACTTAATCTTATTGTTGATCAGATTTTAAAAAAATATGAGGTGATTTTTTTTTTTTTACATTTAGGTAAAGTTCTTGTACCTCTGCGGTGTTTAGGCACCATTTAACATTTGAGAAGTTTTGAATACTTTGTTAAATTAAAAAAAATGGTTGTGGAGAAAAACATGTTTATATTGCTCACAGGAGTAACAAAAAAGTTTTTTTGGCACCAGTATGAAACCTCTTATATAGTCAATAATATTGTAATACAATTACCAGTCCTATCAACCATGTAGTGATGCTGCTTGTGTTATTTTTGTTTACAGTTTTTTACAATTAGTAACAAACGTTTCACTATACTGAGTTCACTTTTTCATGACTATTTGGACGGTTCCCTTTACCGACATGCAGCTCAGCACGACAGCTAATCTCACATTCATAATACACTAATGCAAACTAAACACTTCCTACACTACTGTAGGAACACTGACAACATTCGTCTTGCAACACTAAAACTTTGTAACTTACACAATGACCTAAAAAACACTAACAACAGATGGCATTACAATATGGATCACCATTGTCTTTGAAGTAGCTTCTACTTATTTATTTAGCATAACCTGAGATGCCAATACAAGAAAAAGAATGGCATTTCTTTAATCCGTGAACAGTGCTAACTTACACTATTTGTCACAGAAATGAATCAGCAATGATTCACTATGCTTCATTTTGCCTTTTCTGCATAGAGTAATTCCAAGTGCAAAAAATGAAACTGAAGCAATTTCAATGAGGCAATACAGAACTATACAGATTCACTATACATATACATATGGTACATCTATAGGATAGCGACAGATATAAACATACAACAGAGCTAGTCAACCCTCTCTTCTGCATTTGGCCACAAGTTCTCTTCCACATCCCATCCTATGCCCTGTCTTGCAGTACGCTTGGGAAGAATATTTTCGCTTGCCTGATCCGTCCCCGGCAATCCCCTGCAGATATATCCAGAAAAACCAGCATTGGGATGGAGAGTAAGGTGGAAGGAAGAGTGACAGCATCCGGGGATGGGCTGAAAACCCCTCTGTGACTGGGAGCGAACGCTGAAATGCCGCATCGTCCCCATAAAATTAGCAAACCTTCTGGATTCAGCCTCACCTGCCCCCATTTCCTCACCTGGCTTTCACAGAGGTCATCAAGGCATGAAAAGAGGCGCTCAATGTTGTATGTCCAAATTATGCAATGTCAGTTTTAAAATTTCTTTTAGATGTAGTTGTGCTAGGATGTAGTATTATGTTAGGTTTTGAGTGTAAATTGAGCATTTTTTTCATTAGTATATGAACAAGCAAAATGGACTGTAAGTACCGAGTTTTGACTTTGAGAGAGAAAACAGTTAATACATTTTGATAGTCGTGGGCAGTCATTGCATTCAGCAATGACCTACAGTCTAGTCCACATTGACCTGTGTTACGCTGAGTGTGTGAGGAGTTTTGAAAAAGTGAACTCAGTATTGAGAAATACGTGTTTGCAATTGTAAAAAAAAAAAGCTGTCATAAGATTTGTCTTTCCCTCAATGTTTGTTTTACTTTTTACCTGTCTAGAATCCATGATGTCCTGCACTGTAGCTGAAACCACAAGACCTCTGGCCTCTGTGTCTGGGTGCCCTGTAGCCAACAGTCACTTTATTCTAATAGGATTAAGTAAGACTCAACGTCAAGCCCTAAACAATCAGGGATGGACAGGTGAAAACTGAGAGGCTGAGAGGTGGCCTTTATTCCAAACCTTGTTAATCATTCTTGTTCCATAAAGGGACATGAAAATATTCTCAACCTTAACAGTTTCCTTTCAGAGGTCCATTTTTGCCATATAAAAAAAATGCCTTTAAATATTAGAGCCAAGCCCTCGCAGAGCAAGCTGTCTGCTGGCCCAAAGAGTAGTGGGCACACTGATGGTAGCACATCTCATTCACGCTTCACAAAGTCCCCTAAACAAGGGAGAGGCAAACAGGCTGTAAGCTCAGCACCAGGCTCCCGCTCAGGTCTAGAACCAGGCTCTGTGTCAGGGGGTGTGCCTGCACCAGCGTCTAAATTGACAGGAGGTCAAGGGTCGGTCTCGAGGCCAGGTTCAAAGAGCAGACCTGCCACAGCAGCAGACAAAGCAGCAGCTCATGGTTCAGCGACAGCACCTGGGGGTAAAACCCTCTCTATGGAGAATATCCAGTCTTTGAGTGCTGCCTATGCCACTTCAGGCACCATGTACCCCAGTGAGCGGGATTCCTTGGAACCCTCTGGTGGGTATCCCAAAGGCACCATGACGCTGGGCAGGAGCACTAGCCGTTCCTCCCACACTGGCCGGGCAACAGCCATGGGTAGCAGCCCAAACATCACCTCCTCTGGGCTGCATCACCCATCAGACCCCTATGGCGACCAAACCTTGCATTCTGCAGGGACTTCCAGTCTGCGGCGCCATTCAGGGAGACAGCCACAAACACTGGATTCAGCTGGACGGCGAGAGGTTTCCACATTTGATCTCCAGGCTCAGCTGAGGGACCTGCAGAGGGAGAATGACAACCTGAGGAGGGAACTAGATGGAGGGAGGGATGGGAGGATAGGCCCCAGCGTGAACAGTGTCAATTTCTGGAGCCCAGATGTAAAGAGAGACAAGGGGGTTAGGCGGGAGGAGGGAATGAGGACCTCAGTTCTGAAAGACCAATACAGGACGAACCAAGAGGATTTGCAGGTGAGAAAACTGACAAATTGAAGAGTTTCTTTCAAAAATGCATTATGCCGACGTTGACAAAATTTGTATGTGGCTGTCAACAAACACAAACAATTTCATTAATTGCTCAACAACTTTAGTGTTAAACAGTGAGTCACTTTAAAACCAGCAAGTCTTTATTAGAGAAGACATCACAATTTTGAAATGGTGGAAATTTCAGCTTTAAATGAAACTCTTTGATTTGTTTGTTCACACAGACTATTTGTGTCGGTATGATGTGCATACCTCAGGTATGCACATCATACCTTTTGTTCCCGTCTTCAAGGTTGCAAAGAGATTTTTCTGTGTAGTTCATTTGTAAAGATGTTTGCCAGGCTCAGCGCTGTCTGTGTTTCCATGGGAACATGCCCTAGTGGCAGCCATTCTAAGTGTTAGCCAGAGTCTAAAAAAGCTCACAGCTACTCCTCAAGGGATAGCGGCCGTGCCTGTCCTGTGCTACCTCTCGCTGGAGTCTGGCCCACTCAGTCTGAGGCATGATCTATCTGTCCGTCTGTCTCACTGCATACACACATTGTATGTGTGTTCCTTCTCTGTCTTCCTGTTTTCTATCTTGGCAGCATCGTGTTTCTCCATTTGACTGTGTGGCATTTTACTTTCCTTGTGTGTCTGTGTTTGTCTGCTGGCCAAACAGGAGTGTTTCTCTAGAGGGAAATACATGGGAATCTACAGTACATAAGATATATTGCATCTTGCTGTGAGAATCTTTCACACCATACAGCTTGTGTGGGTTCTGTTGAATCTCTTTATAGCTCTCTCTTACCCTTCATCTCTCACACAAGCATGCAAAAACTTTAATTATATCTGCACTCTTCCATCCGACTCCTCCCTCTTGTAACCAAGGAGCCACCTCTGCATTTGTATTTATAGCTTTTTCATCTCATATTTTCATACAGTGTGTGGACACTGTGACAGACACACCCACACATGCACACGCATTCTTTTCATTTCAAAACCGAAAATCTGAAAAAAGAAAGTTTTCAATACACGTTTCTCAAAATAGTTCCTTCAACAAACAGAATTATATGCAAAATTGCCTGACGACAACTCACATTCAGGTACACAAAAAGATACACACACCATGTCACCACCCACAAAGCCGCCAGATGGATTTCAGTAAGATTTGTAGACAATAAATGTGTTTTTTCACTGAACTACTGATATTGAGGTTCTTGTGTCTGTGGCATTAACATTGAGCAGGACAGTCAATGTTACCAGTCTCTGAGTATCCAGAGCCAGGTCCTGATTTGGCCCTGTCTGTAACTGATCAATGTGTTTGCCTCTGCTCTGCTCATTCAGGTGACAGACCCATACAACTAGTGTATAACTCATTTGTCTCTCCAACACTAACACACTCTCTTGTCCTGTCTTTTTACCTTCACTCTTTTTCTCATTTTATCTTTGTTTATCTACTGTAACCACTTACAGTACCTTACCTGTTGATTTATGATCACGTAACCCTTATGTACCTTATGAGCACCCTTATGAGAACATAGTACGCTACGGGAACTAGTTAATTTACATAATGTGATTATAACTGGCGATCCATTTAAAAATCTTGCGGGGCAGGTCCATTGAAGCAGCTATGATTACAAAAATGAAAAGAAAAGATCCCGCACACCGTCCAAGGCTCTGATAGAATCCTTTTAAATGCACAAGTTTGGATGTGTCCTCCAGCCCTGATATGTAGCCTGTTGTCGGAATATAAAAAAATGCTGATTTACCAATTTTTCCTCATGCTGAACTCATGATCACTCCCCTGAATTTTTATTCATACAATCTGTCATGTTTCTAGCGTGTTTAATATGACTTCATAGAGCAAAGCATTATTTGTTCTAAAACACTATATTACTCTCTCTCTTAGGGCTGCAACTAACAAATATTTTCATTAATCTACTGGTTATTTTCTCGATTAATCGATTAATCATTTAAATGATTAAATTTAAATGTCAGAACATTGAACAGTGAAAAATGATAAGTTAATTATAATTACATTAAATGAATAAGTTTCATGGTGTCCAAAGCGACGTCGTCAAATGTCTTGTTTTGTCCGACCAATCCCAAAATATTCAGTTTCTCTCCCAAAATATTCAATTTTTTCCCTCCTTACAATAATAGTAAAAAGAGAAAAGCAGGAAATCTTAACATTTGAGAGGCTGACAACAGTTATTGTTTTGGCATTTCTGCTTGAAAAATGATTTAAATGATTAATTGATTGTCAAAATAGTTTCTGATTATTTAACTGTTGATCGACTGATCGAATATTCGTTGCAGCTCTACTCTCTCTTCTTTCCATCTCTGTCTTTCTTTTACACTCTTTTTCCCTCTCTTTCTTATAGACACACACACACACCTAAGGATAGACCTACCCCGGTTAATAGTGATCACAGCCTCGATAGCAATATCAATCCCTCATTGAATTGTCACCAACCCTTTTTGTCCCTCAACTTTAACTTTACCTTCTTTCACATTGTTTACAGTCTTATCGTATATTTCTTCCATTTACTTAGTTTACTTTTAAAACAGAAAAGCTACTTCATGCAGAAGATGCAATTCAAACACGTATCTGCTTTCACTTCACTTCACGCTCCCTTATCACCTCTATCCCCCATCTCTCCTCTATCACTTTTCTTCTCTTTTTTTTTTGCTTCTCCATTTCCCCTGTTTTTTGCCCTTTGAGACACTCAGGGAGGAGTTCAGTCTGACAAGAGAACTTTGTCATTAGCATAAGGAATGTCACCTTCTTTCAGCTGCAACGACCAGAGTTGTCCCCTTACCATCTGTTTGTTTGGAGTGTGTGTGTGGTGTATACATTTGTACATACCCTTTTTGTCTTCAGTCTTGGTTGAGTGTGTATGTGTGTGTGGAGGATGGTCAACCCACTCTGACTTAATATTCAGTGCTATCTTGTCGCATTGATTATCTGTGTTCACCTTCGCTGCCAACATCTCAGTCCTGTGTCCTTGGTGCTCGACACCTTCTGGACTCGAGCAGAGGAGTTAGATTATTTGAGGAAAAATCAGTAATATCTTCACATAGCAAAAAGACTAGACATAGAAAAGATTAGTAATTTAACTTGCGTTTTTGTGTTTGTTCCGCTGAATCTTTGACACTCTATGTTCTGTATGGTGCCATGTGTGTGTTTTTTTTCCTTTTGTTTGATTTCCTTATAGCATTTCCTTACCTTGCTCAGTCAGTCATCAAGAATGCTCTGTGTCCATGGTTTCAAGCACAGACTGAATTTCCATTTGCCAGTCAGGAAAGATGAAAGCTGTGAAACTAAATTAGCATATTGTGTTTTGTTTTTCTTCTCACTGCAAAATGCGGCGAAAGCAGGAATGTTGAGTGAAATGTGTTTTCCCAAGCAATACTCTTTTGGGGCCCATCTGTCTCTTAGTATTCATTTCTGCAAGTAATAAATTTATTGATGAGTCACTGCATCAGTAAACCTCTTCATATCTAATTAATTCACTGTTGAATAAGACTTTACAAACTCACTTTGTGCAGACAAACATTGTTTAAACCCACAAAAATGATTTTAATGTGAGGTAAAGATCTTCTCACAGTTTTTAAATGTCATGCCTTCCTGCATAACAGGGGATGTTTTTAAGATGTTGTGCAGGACATTTAGACTTTCCTGTTATATGATGGTAAAGAGAAAACTGTGGAGAAAATTGCAACTGTTTTATCAATCTGTCCACTTGTCTGCAAATTTTGTAAAATGATATCCTTAATTGATCATTGATTTGTCAGTTTATGTATCAATCAATTATTGAGTTGCACAACTGGGCCCCAAAAAGGCTCTCTGCATTCAGGCGGTAGCTGCTGCTCTGATTGTCTCTGAGGCACCCTGTGAATTTGGAAATTTTCATCGTTTTCATGTGGAATACAATCACCCTTTGTCCTGTCTTTTCCCCCTGCTGATGTTCATCTCATTGCAAACAAACCCCGGTCACCTTTGCATTCAAATACAGTACATAATATGTACTGTATTCTCCTTGTGTTTTTTAAGAGATATGTCGCCCCCTTGTGGCCAAAGCATGTGACATCACCTAACAACTGTACGAACAGGAGACACAATGGTTTGATATTTAGACTATAGTTTTTTTCTGTCTTCTTTCTATTTTGGCTTTATGCATGTATGTGTGTCTTTCCTATGGCACATCTCTCTGCTGCAGCATGGGGATATGAGAAGAAACAAGGTCTGTTTTATGTACCCCACCATATATTTTGTTACATATGCATGATCATGTCTTCAATTTTTATAAGTGTGCATGGTATGTTTGTGTGTTTATCGAGTGAATGGGAGCTCAAGCTTTCTCTGTCTTTTCAGCAGCTTCCGTTAACAGTTCAGGAGCTTCAGGAGGAGCTGAGGGCTCACAGGGAGATGAACAGTCGTTTGCAGCAACAACGGCAACAGGGGAACTCTGGCTCCTACCGGGAACTTCATATGGACCAGGACCACAGAGGGGGACTCAGTCCTGGCCACAGCCCTAGACAAAGCCCAAGCAACCTGCACAGTCCTGGACCGAAGAACAGTCCCAGAGCCAGCCCATCCAACACCTACAATCCAAGGCAACAGGAAGCTGACATCATCATTCACAGCCCCGGGTATGCCTGTAACACTGCAGTAGCGACGCAAAGAATCAGCCCGGGCAACACCCTTCAGCCTGGGCCAAGGAAAAGCCCAAATCAGCCTCTCTACAGTCCCAGTCAAGGTCCGGTAACAGTGCCCAGCTCTAGTTCCCTTCGGCCCTGCAGCCCCTGCCAGGTGCCTGGGTGTGACGGCTTCTCCTCGCCCCCTCCTCTGGATCCGTCAGAGGAGAATTTCTTTCGGCTGCAGTCAGAGCACGAGCGGCAGGCCAAGGAGCTGGTCCTGCTGAGGAAGACCATGGAAGAGATGGAGATGAGAATAGACTCTCAGAAGCAGACGCTGGGCGCCCGGGACGAGAGCATCCAGAGGCTGCTGGAGATGCTTCAGGGCCAAGGTCAAGGTCAGGGACACTGGGGTCTGGGACAGAGGACAGGCATCATTACCGTGGCAGCGCAGGAGGCTGAAGCACAGCTGGAGAACATGCATGTGAGAGAGGTGTGTTTTTCCTCCTCATATTTTTTAAGGCTCCAGAGAGAGAAAGGTTATTTATCTGAACCCTTCATTTATATTATCACAGTGATTTTAACAGTAGTAGTGTTTTTTGATATTGTGAATCATGGTACACAGCTGTGGGATCTTTATTAACAATTCAAAGCAATTACTAAGTCAGATTTCTGCCAGAATGATTTTTGAAATGCTTAATTGCCAGCTGAGAGGTGTGACTTACTACCATACAGTCTATCATATGATTGTTAGTTAAAAACATCAAGACCACATTTGATTTTCAATACCAACAGATATTGTGATACAGTATATATATTCATCGTTAACATGATATTTATGCTTTTTCCTTATCTTTACTTAGATAGATGATCTATTTTATGTATTTGTTTCAATTGGCATATTCAGTGATGAGTTAAATTAATCATATTTGTCTTTGCATGCAATTGTATGTATCGGTATGTGTGTGTGTATGTGTGTGTGTGTACCTGTCTATGTGTCTCTATTATGTAGAGTGATTGAGCAGAAAGCAGCTCAGCAGGTCTTATCAATGGGCCAGATTAACATACGGAGAGCTCTAAGCTTGTGTTCAGCCTTGCAGTTTTACAATCTGACTCTGTTTGTGTGTGTGTCTGTGTGTATGTGTGAGTGTCTGTCTGTGTATCTGTGTCCTTGGTGTGCACATGTTCATATCTCAGTTGCTTATCTGCCACTTGTCTGTGCTTTGTACATAGCATTTGGTGTTTGGCATTTATTCTACAGCCTGTGACCTGCAGTGGGCTTGTTGTGCAGTGGAGTTTTCATAACATAATTCAATGAGGCAGACATTTTGATAGCAGTTCTACAAAAATTCTAAGTTGAAGTACAAGAAAAAAAACAATCTTATTTGGTGGTTTTGGAGCCAAGTCACATCTTCCCAATTTTTTCTGTCTTACAAATCAGAGTCTCAGTTTTATTGATTGAAAATTTAAAATTACCAGGCCTCCAGTGAGTGTTGGTGTAGCACAGGTGTGTCTGTATTCTTTGCCAGGAGTGCTACCAGTAGGCTGCCTGCCTTGTTTATTTTTAACTCCTAAATCTTCTTAGCCTTTAATTTCTCTACCTCTCTGTCAGTGTGTGTGTTTCTGTGCGTGTGTGTGTGTGTGTGTGTTTGTGTGTGTGTGTCTGTGTGTGTGTGCGCTGCATGTCTGTGCTTGCCTCCGCTATTGTTTGTGTCATGATATTCGTGTTTTTCTGTCTTTGTGTTGTTTGTCTGCCTCTGTTTGCCGTGCCCAGTCAGAATGATTGCGTGTGTGTGTTTGTGTGTCTTTGTGTACGTGAGCATGTGTGCACATCTGGGGCCTGTCGGCTTAGTGGTTCTGGCGAGGACACTCCCTCGCTGGGCTGCCGGTGGCTGATGGGATATCCACCCATTCCGGGTGTTTGGTCACTGTGGTGATTTTTTTGAAGGGGAGTGTGGGTGTTTCAGCCTATGCTAATTCAGACACTGCTGTGCGTGTGTATACTTGTGTGTGTGTGTGTGTGTGTCTGTGTCTGTGTGTGTGTGTGTGTCTGTGTGTATGTCTAGGAACTAACCATGCTGTGTGTGTAAGAGGTGAGTACCTGTTCACACACACACACTGTGTGCTGTGCTATTTTTAACTGCTTGACAGCTTAACACATACTGTGTGTGCAGTGGAGGAGGAGAGGGTGACTGGGACTGAGAGGTGAAAGAGAGAGAAAGCGGGAGAGATGGGAGAAAGGAGTGTTTTTCTAAGGTAGAAAAACAGGCTATGTTTGTCTGAATATTAATGTAAGATTAATGAGGAAAAACACTCTGACCGCCCTGATTGAAAAGAGAGGTGATTGTTGTTCTTTCGTTTTTTTCCCTCGTCTCCTTCTGGCCTCCTCTCCTCTGAGGTTGAGATTGGGTGATGGAGTCTCCGTGTGTGGATATATGTATGTGTGTGTGTGTGTGTGTGTGTGTGGGCGCAAACACACACACACACACACACACACACACACGCGCGCACACACACGCGCGCACACACACACACGCACACACTAACAGACAGACAGACTGCAGACAGGTTCCCTTGCATTCTTGCATACTTTGATGTGTTGTATTGAGCTGAATTGAAAACTGCCCAAATTGCAGTTAGTGTAGCAGTTAATTTTTCAGTTTTTAAGCCAAACTAAAAGCCTTGCTGAAAATGAGGGAGCACCAAACTCAATGTTCACATGCTGTAAAGCTATCTGAATTGCTAATTGGATTGTATATGCAAAACAGCAGATGTTAAGATTTATGTTTAACAGTGTTCATGGTCTATTACATATAAGTAAAACAAAATATTTCAAATGTAATTTTTTTTATAATAGTTTAATAATAAAAATACCAAGCAAGTCTGAAAAGTACTGTATTGTAATGAGGATTAGGAAAGCATATTCAAGATAGTGGATAATGTAGTGCTGAGGGATAAAATGCATTGTCCAGCTTCACTAAAAAAACAACAAGTAAATGTTAAATCAATCAGTCTCTAAATAAGTGTCCAGTAGTGAATTATAAGAATCAACCGTTTAAAAAAAAAAGTAAAGTAAAAACAGTTTCAGACACTTCAAAATTCCACATTTATGAATGGAAACATTCAAATTCTGGTTATTTATAAATGTAATCTATTAACATTGTGTTGAAGAAAAGTCAAGTTGTCTGACAGTTTTATGCTTTCATCAGCTTGTGGTTGGTGTGGAATTTGAGTGTTAAAGGTTGGGCTGAATACAGATTACCTGAAGGATTTCTATGCACTTATTTAACTGTAAGAAGAAACCTACTTCCCGTGAAGGCCTCTTGCCATTGTTTATGTGTCAGAGCAGTAATTTAGCCTTACACTTGCACTTCTTGTGGTTAGGGAAGGCAAGCCGGTGACGGCAGTGCAGCTATTGCCTCTATTAGGGGGCATTACTCTTCGTTTTTTTGATTAGCTCCAAAGGAAACCGGCCCAACCGCCTTTCATTACCACACCCATTACTCTCTTTTAAATGGCCCAACTTGTTTAGCTTGAGCTGGGATAATAAATGCCTCCATTTTCAGTACGCCTTGTATTTATCCTTCAAACATAACTGAGGGTTGACATGGGGGCATTCGTGGTATCTTTTGCTAGTTTGCAGGGAAATTATCACCCTAAATTTGTGTTTATATTATCTTAATTTTTTTTATACATAAGGAGGGTTTAGGAGACGGGTGTGAAAATGTATGAACTTATGTAGGTTTGTATGACTGAAATTAGAGAATTGTACCTGTTGTACCACTTAGCACTTACAGACCATGGCCAGATGGGGAGTTCCTTGAACCAGCTGTCTGTGTTTGCGTGTATGATCTTCTGGTGAGCAGTATGTATGGGTAGAGAGCTTACTCCATCACACCTTCACCTGCTGATGTATGTTGTCGAGGATTGGCGTGTGTAGTGCTGCTCTCTTGCTTGTGTTGCCTTTTTAACTATTTCGGCTGTGAGACTGTCACAAACCCGACACACAAACAGTGGCACATCTGTGTCATCCTATTCACTTTGCTCTTAGAATGATTACAACTGACTGGTCAACTTCACCATGATTTGTTGATTTAATTTGAATTTGAGTTCTTCTTCTCAAGCGGCCTCTCCTCTGTAAGGTTTACAGGAAAATGTAAATTTCTGCAGTAGTAGCATTGTCCACAAAGTGGCAGTGTTCTATTAGAATTCAACTACTGAGGCGGTTACATGCACGAATGGTGAGCTTAACTTATGTGTGATGGCACACACATACACGCACTCACATGCTGAGAGGCATAAATCTGGGCCTAATCGACTCTCCCCAGCCGCCAAGTCCCTGTAGACCCAATAATAACAGCCGCACCACTGGTCTGTTCCTGCCTAGCCCTGACCTGCTGCCAATGGTGTGCACACACACATGCACATTCTTTCATCTACTTTCATACATATCATACTGCAGATTTCGTAGGGTCCTTAGGGGCTGTGGGTAGAGTTAGGGCCCCTACTGTATATGAAGACATCTCACTCAGTATTGGATCTATAAGATTGAGTATGTAGCATTGCTCTGCTGTCAAGAACGTAAGGGCAAAGCACTTATAGTTCCCTTGTTTTTCCATAGTATTACTGCCTTCAGAAGTCTTTCTGCTGTTTTTGGCAGGCCCCCTGTCTGCTCCTACACCCTCTCTCAAACATTGATGAAACTTCAGAAATGTAGCTTTTTAAAACTTTCTAGTGCCAGCATGTTGAGGAGAAGTGGAAGTTCACGTCAGCAAATTCGACTTTTTTGTAATCTCTTTCTTGCTTTTTCTTCCCCCCCCCTTTCTAATGCCACCAGCCTATCAGCTGCAAAATGTTGACGTCTTCTCCCCTCTCATTACTCATCTGCCTTTCTGCCTGTTTCTCTGTACACCAACATTTCCCACTTACTCTTTCTTTCTCCTCGCTATCTGTTGTGGTTAAGTTAATCGGTGAGGTGGGGCTTTTATAAGACTTGGCTACTTTCAACCTCCGCTAATGAAGCCCCTCTCAACTAACATTAGAAGACCACTCTAAATACCATCAGTAAACACTCACACACACACACACACCAACGCTCCCTCCCCACCACACCCCGGGCACCACATACTCGCCACGCTCTGTTGATCTCCCAGAATGTTTGAGCGGAAAAGTTTATCGGGACAAAATTACACCCCTAAAACCTTCTCCTCACCCTCTCCCTATTTCTTGGCAAGGATTTGATACCCTCTGATTTTCCCTTTGTCTTTTTAAACTGCTCTCTTAAACTGCTCTTTTGAGTTGATAGGCAGACACATTTTCACATTTGTGGCAAGCGAATATTTTTCCTTTTTTTCCTTTTTTCCCTTTTTCTCTCACTGATGGAGAAGGGATGGGAATGTGATTGATGAACGCGCGCGCGTGTGTGTGTGTGTGTGTGTGTGAATGTAGAACCTGTGCATGTTCTAGTCCACGCATGGCGTACATGACACCATTGCCTTCAGGCTAGAATTGAACCTTTTGACCCTGTCCTATATTCAGGATGCCGGCACTTATTGCTATAGTGTTACGTTTGAACCTATTCATTCCATATGCTGAGTCCTCTGACACATGTGGAGAAGAGTAGACAGTCTTTGATGACATGCTCTCTTGCATGACTTAATTTCCCCGCAACAGTTTCAAGAACTTTGCTCTGACTGTTGTTGATAAAAAGCTAAAACACCCACTTTCTCCACGTGACAGATAAATGTGCACAGGCAGACAAAAAGACAGACAGGCACACAGTGATATACCACACTCAGAGTGACACGTTAATACACATATGGTCAGTAGAAGATTAGGGTTGTGGCAGCAGTGGGCATGCCAGTCAGTGGGAGGAATGCTGTGACTGCAGTAATCCCTCCTTATCCACATCTGACATGGACAAGAGGATAAGGCCCTTGTTTCCTCTAATTCAAACTCACTGGGAGAACTGGGAAATCATGGCAACCTGTTGCCTCTCCCTGTATCTCTATATAAGTCTTTTTATGTCCTCTGACTGCCTGATGAGCTGTCTCAATATGAATATCCCATCTCCATGTGGTTTCTGTCTGATTTGAGGGCTTTTCTCTACCCACTGACTGTCATTTTCCCACGTTTGGCTTTGATAGTAATTGAGTTTCTCCTCCTTTAACCCATCTATACTTTTGGACTGTCTATCTGTCCCACTATTGAAAGAGGCAGTTTCCCTCATTTTTCAATGCAACTCAAAGCTGGTAATTTTATTTAGAAGTGCTATATAGAATGTATTTTCGAGATCCTATGTAACCTAATTGGTTCATCCAGTTCAATATTATTATTTTTTTTCTTTTTTACTACTGTGGTAGGGGGGTGAGATTTGTCTCATTATTGTTTCCATGCAGCACAGCATACACTGTAGTGGTGTACAATCCAATACAATAGCCCTGCAACGACTCCTCTCTGAAGGTAGAGTGTGGAGGCCTAAAGTTTTGACAAGCCTCTTCGATATGGATAAATCTGGGTGGGGACTGAAAGAGCAGCGCTTTGCACCACTGAGGTGCCCCTGAGCAGGGGCCACTCCATCATTACCACAACTGAAGTGCCCCTAACCCCTGAACTACTCCAGTGTAGCTGCTTGCTGGCCAGCAGATCACACTGTGGTAGTGCTGTGCGGCGTCTGGGTGTGAATGTACATGGCTGTGTGTGTGTGAACAGGGCGTTCATAAAAAGGAGAACTTTGCTCTCAGTGATACTTCACTGGTTAAATAAAGGTTTAAGATACTGGCCTTGCACTCTTATGCCTGCATAGATATTTTTCCTGACCTTGTTTCAGAGAGCTGTTGATTCAGCTGTATCTGTAGCTTTGTATTTGATATTCAAAGTCTTTCTAATATTTTGTCCAGCCCACTTACACACACAAGGTTGGCAGACATACAATACGGTACAACAACATAATGCACCGATGTTGGCCATATATTGCTCCCTGTAGTTGCAAATCATAAAACTGAAGTGTTCTTCTCTCGAATGGACTTGGCCTTATGCAGTCAATTTTGCTGTTCAACAAGTACCTTTTACTTTCAGTGTGTAGGTATGTGTGTGTGTGTGTGTGTGTGTGTGTGTGTGTGTGTGTGTGTGTGTGTGTGTGTGTGTGTGTGTGTGTGTGTCTGTGTGCCTATTAGCTTGAATGTGTGTGTCCTTTTGAGTAGGCATAGTTGTATGTCAGAGCTACCATTAATTATTGATAGAAGAAGCTCAGCGCATGTGCTGGCGGAAAGTGTTGCTAAGCGAGAGCTTTAGCGTGCCAGAGACATCTGTGAGAGAGACAGAGAAAACAAGTGAGAGATAAGAAATAGAAAGATTCAGACTGAAAGAGTGATGGACACAGATTCTTGTGACCTATAGCTGAGTGTGTCTCTTACCTGCTAATGAATAGAGACAGAAGGACAGAAAAAAAGAGACAGCAGGGAAAAGAGACACCAGCAGAAGTCCTCAGGAGAGCATCAAACCAGGAACTTGTTTTTTTTTGCAAAACAAGAATTTTTAAGGACATACAGTATTGGATAACATAGCAATATGTCGCAAAAGACATGAAAAATGTAATAAAAAAGAACAGGGAGAGATAGAAACTGTGACTGGTTGGTCTGCTCAGTGTGTCTTTCTAAGTGACTCTGAAGCTGTGGGTGTTAGAAAGTGCTAAAGATGATGAGCCGCCAGGCTTATTTTTACCGGGTCCCTCCCCAGGAGTTACATCGTCGGAACCAGCTCCAGGCTGATCCAGCCAAGACCAGGGCTCTGCAGACTGTCATTGATATGAAGGTAGGACTTATAGCGAATCTGCAATAAACAAGAGCAGGCAACATTTTAAATGGTAAAGTGCTACATGATGAGTGTGTATTGCTGTAATAGATCAGTTCTCAGCTTCATAAATGCCAGTGTTTTTTCTTTTTATCAGTTGTGTTTGCCAGTTTATCTCCAAAAAATGTATTAAACTGTGGTATGTGTATTTTGATAAATATTAAAATCTGATGTTCTGATCTTGTTTCAGCAGTGTAGTTTCCTTGTCCAGTTGCAGTACGTTTTCTGGTTTTGTTTTGATGTCAGCTTCATACCAACTAAACTTTAATTATAGATGAGCTATGCTGTAATGCAAGCAGTAGCAGAGGATCCTGCTCGGCTGTGGACACAAACATACATGCACAAATAATCTAAGAAACATTGTCTTATTGTTGCCTCGTGTCTGTATGGCGGCCATGCCCAAGTAAAATCCATTATTGGCCCGTGCAGAGTTGAGCACTTATTCAATTTGTTTCAAATGTCACATATGGAAGCTTTCACTCTCATCTCAGCCCTTTGAAGTCGTTAGAGCTGTGAAAAATGCAGTTGACTCCACATGTGTCTGCATGCACACCCCCCCCACACACACACACACACACACACATATTTAGTGTTCATTCAACTAACGCTTGTTCCAAAAGTGGCTCCTTTACAGCAAAACCACAGTTATTTTTCACACATACTTTGTGATTTGTCTGCCTATTAACAAACTGCACATATGCTAGCCAGGGATGCCCACAGTGTTGTAAATGAATGACAGAGGCAAAATTAAGTCTGACTATATTAATTAGAAAAGGGAAAACAAACATTGCCAGATGGATTAGACATATGAAGAGGTAGAGTTAGAGATACAATAACCTCCTTTGGTGATGTTAATGATGGCGAGGAGATATTTCCTGGCATTGTTGCTTTTTGAAACAGTCCACTTTTTGTGGTGTTGATTATTAATGCAACCGTGGGAATTTTGCATGTTCTTTTTCCTGTCACTGTTTGTCCCAGTGTCTTTGTTGTCTGTGTTGTTGCTCCTTCTAAGTTGTGTATATTTCCGTTTTTTAATTACAGAACACCAACCCCCCTTTCTGTTTTGATCCTGATGTTATCTGGCAGGTACAGTAATGAGTGCTCACCTCTTGAGTCCTCTGTCAACTCAGCATGGGCTACAGATACACAGTGTTTGTGTTTCCCTCTATCTTGATTATGAGTTTCTTCTTGGTTGAAGTGTAGCAGCATCATGTACAGTAGTTTATGTGTCAGTGGTTTTGAAGGGCAGCTATTGTATTGAATGTTGTTTTTGATATTACCCTGTGTATTTTCATTGAATTTTTCTTCCTCTGGGTGATGTTTTCTCTTTCTGTGCTTTGAAACAGAAACAGATTAAAGATAGGTCATGGCTTATGATACAGGAGTCAGCAATGATTGAATAGCATAGTCTGTGTGTGGGCATTTTTGTCTTGTGTGTGTGTATGTGTGTGCTTGGCGTAAAGTGGAGGGATTACCTTAGATGCCTGAATGCCCTACCTTGACTTTTTTTCTGGGTATACATTCAAAGTCTATGTCCTTGCATAAACTCTTTTTGTGAGTGCGTTATATGTACCTTTATACACTCCCGTTTGCTCGACCTATGTGTGTTTGCGGGTTTAGGATGGTAAATTCAGCACCATGTGCTAGGCAGGGCTGATGTAATAGAGGTCAGATACTTACACGTTGCCTGTGGTTTGTGCTGATGGCATCATTCAGTCTGTTTCCATTTATTCAATTACCTTTCTCTTCTCTTCCAAGGTTTAGCATTTAACGTATGTCTGAACCTATACGGCTAAACAACCTCAGGACCTGTCCATGACAGACCATTCCATTCCCTCATAGATACCGCATAGGAGAACATCTTGACTGCACACAACTGCTTGCCTAGATATTTCCCCTGTTTTTTCAGTCATTGTAGTCAGATGTAGGACTATACATTAATAGGTTATAATCTAGATACAGGACGCTACAAGGTCTTGTGTGAATATGCTGAATTGCCATCAGTGTCTTTTCATATTTCCAAAAGCCAAATACTTTTCAAAGTGACACAGGCAGATGTTGCATAGTGCTATCATTCCCCATAGTTAGTAGTTATATTTAGTTTTGATGCAACTCATATAGTGAGTGCATTCATCCAATCAGGTACGGTTGGGTTCATAGTAATGACTCAGTGAAGGAGAGAGTGGCCAGGCATAATTGTAAAGCCTACTTAAAGTCTGTCTCAACGAATTCATTCAGGATCCTCCCAGACCACAATTAGCAAAGCAAAACTTGTGGGTTGACTTTACCAGGCCAATATTCCCTTTCAGATCAACAACATTTTGTCAACCTCCTCTTTCCCTCCTCTTGTACATGACATTTTAGAAAGCTGAATTGATAGATCAGCAGATACACAGACAGATCATGATCTAAACAATAACATGAAACATGTAAAGCTTTATTGAAGTCCAGAACTTGATATCTATACTCAAAGAGTCAGAATTTTCCTGACTCTTTGCCGGCCTACTGTTGCTGGTGCAGGACAGCAAAATCTCATCCCTGGAGAGGAACATCAGAGACTTAGAGGATGAGGTCCAGATGTTAAAGACCAGCGGCCTGCTGCACCCTGACGACAGGCAGGATGAGGTCAAGCAGGTGGAGGTCTACAGGAGCCATTCTAAATTCATGAAAACTAAGGTAGAATGTCTCTGCATGTCACCTGAGACAACTCCACGCTGCATGACCTGAGTGATGCATGTTTGCCTAAAGACATCAATAACAACTGCATGAGAACCTGTTATGTGCTTGTTGTATGTCTCTTTTGCATGCTCAGAGAGAGGCAAGCATAAGTGTGGAGAAATCTTAATGCCAAACTATATGTTACAGTATGTTGTGTCTTTTGGCTGCTTTATCGAGGCTCTGAGCCCCCTGTGTTGCATGGATACCAAGATCTCCTAAGCTTATTAATGTATTTCTTCAGTTCTTGTGTGCCTTACCTTCTCTACCTGTTTGATGACCAAGCATTCTACCGATCTCTTATCTGTGACTATATTGTTTGGAGGGAGCACACTTAGGTACTATCAGCTTACAGTGCACCGTGTCTGTTTACGGTCCTACCTTTAGCTGGCAGAAAGACCTTTAGAAAGGCCTGACTAAGACTTCTCTATCCCTGGCTATTGTATACTATTTTAATAATTTAGACCCACCAGTGCGTAGACTGACACGCATGCACAAGAATAGGCCCACGAACATGGTGCTACAGGAACCATGTTGAGAAATGTAGCGTCAGGTTTCACAGAGTTCTAGCTGTATGTCCATGATGGCTGAAGCCCATAATTAGTTCTCCATGTGAAAATGTTTCTCTCAGGTTCGTTAATGGCTCTCTTTGTAGGGCCCATTTGTCATTGCATTGGGGAAGTTCCTGATCGAATCATAAAAGAGATATTTTTATGAATGGGGCCCTGACAGATGAATGTGGGCTTACAACGACCCTACTGACCTGGGATGATATACATCACAGGGATGGCCTGGGCTCACTCTCCCATTTCTCATCCTTCTGTGTACAGTCACGCAGAAACACATAAAGACACCCAAGCACGCGGATACGCACAGGCACGCAGATTCATTCTATATCCTTGAAGTGTTTAGGGTCCTGGTCTTTCAGCAGTGGTGGTGACTGGTGTTGAGGTGAGACTGTGATAAGAGAGAAACCAGAGAGGACAGGGATGCTGTATTCTCTGGTTTCCTCTCTGGCCCTTGATCTACTTGAACACTATAAAGTGGCTTCTGAGAGAAGCCTCAGAAGCCCTCAGTTGTGTGGTTGAGGGGTGCAGAGTGCGGAGAGGTGTGGCTGAGCACACAGCTAGCTGGAAAACTGTACAGGTTTCCCAACTGGCTGTGTGCTGTAGTTTAGTGGCTTGCTGTCTTCTTGTCTTTGTGTGTCTCTAGGAGCAGGCCTTGTCACCATGTGTGTCTTCCAGACCAGCTCCCACCTTCCACCTCCCTACCCAACAACCTTGGATCACAGAACAAGAAGAAGTACCCCTCTCATTAGTCCCTCATTATTTCTTTAATTTTGCGTAATATTCTTTGAATTCCGTGCACCTTATTTTACCTATAATACTCCATCACTTTATCACATTATTTTAGTCCACTCTCTACACCTTTTTCGACTCCTTTTTCTCTTACTATCCTCTCACCAGTCTTACCTCTCCGATCATGTCTCTCCGAGTCCCTTTTTGACTCCACCTCACCTTTCCCCTATTATGAGGTGAACCCTGCTCACACACACTCTGGGAATTCTCTCTTCGAATCAGCTTTGTGCATTTTTGGCACCGGTAGACAGACAATCTTTTGCGACATAGCTACCCTCATCACAGAAACCTCCCTCTGTTAGTGGATTTGATTTCCTTTGTGGTTCTCTGTCCTGTTCTGTATGGCCTTCCTTAAAACAACCTGTAATCTGTCAGATATTTGAGTTTAATATTGCTCCCCATAATTTTGTCTGCCTGCATGTTTTTTCTCCCTTTGGCTGTTTGGCTTGGTGTGTCCACAGAGCAGACAGTAGGCCTGAGTGAGGACTGATGAT
The DNA here is from genome assembly GCF_016859285.1 of Xiphias gladius. Taxonomy (NCBI): domain Eukaryota; kingdom Metazoa; phylum Chordata; class Actinopteri; order Istiophoriformes; family Xiphiidae; genus Xiphias; species Xiphias gladius. Next base: position 17,049,578 of record NC_053417.1, on the reverse strand, counting down.
GTAGGGTTGGGCGATAATTCAATATTATAATTTACCATCTCTTCAAATAAATGTATTATGACACAGTTGTGATATTTACAAATTAGAGTTTACAATTTCATGTCTGAATGAATGATAAAAATTTCTGTTAGCAAAATGTGTGACAAAAAGGGAAATATTGAGATTTTCTTTTTAAAAAGAAGAAGAATAGAATGAAAAGTTACACTTTTTACCATGTGATTTTGAATAAAGAGAAAGCTGTGACTTTATTAATTTTGCCCACTCCTATATTAAATGGCATGTTTAAGCCTCCAGCTGCATTCACAAGAACGTGTGCTTTCAAAATACTTGCTTGTTTTGAAAGTTCTGTTCATAGAGAATAAAGTGTGGGGAAAAAAAGTGAGACTCAATAATGTAACACGCACATTTTTGTGTTTTTGAAGGAGGTGTGTATGTGGTTTGTGTGTGTGTAAGTTCGTTTGCCTGAGAGAAAAGCCATATTTTTTCCTACTTTTGAAAGTTTTTGTTATCTGCAATTTTATCAGTTCACTCAATGATGACTTAAAGAGTTTCATAACAAATTTGTTTGTATATGATTACCAGATAGAGCAGCTGAAACAGGAGCTGAACAGAAAGGAGTCAGAGATGCAGGCCCTGCAGACCAAACTAGAAACATTGACCAATCAGAACTCAGACTGCAAGCAACACATCGAGGTGCTAAAGGAATCGCTCAGCGCCAAGGAGCAACGCGCCAGTACACTGCAGACAGAGGTCAGTGTGCACAGAGGTCACCTGCGCGCACGCACACACAAACACACAGACGCACATACACACACACACACACACACACACACACGGACCCACTTGCACATACAACCAGATATACAAAATTTCCAGATATGCAAACCCCGACAAATACACCCACACAGATGCAAACACTCACCATGATGCACAGAGCCAATCCAGCTTCCTGGAAAACACTTGCAAAGATACACACAGCTTCAGATGGATGAAGCTGCCTGAAATAAACATGTCTGTAGATCGCTACAATAGTAATAGTATCAAGGGCCATAATATATTTAGTCTGTTTTTGGCCTTCTCTGGGATTGCATGGATTAAAACGTGATTGGATTCTACTGTGTATGTTTCCTGTTATACCCCTCCTTTTTGCTTTTACTCCTTTGCTTGCCTTTATGTTTTGCTGATTCATTAAAAAGAAGAGTTATTTGTAGTCTAGGGTCAGCAGAGCAGATTTGCTGTTAGACCAATGCACATTTACAGTGATGTTGATCAATGTGCACCGTTACTGGAAAGATAGCCGATATGACCAAGTTGCATGTGGATGACAAGATGTCATCACAGTAACACACATGCAAGGACGTCTGATGTAACGCATCTTTCCTCAGATATACAACATCAGAAAACCTAAATGCAAGAGTACAACATCCTATCTTCTTCTGCCTTGGTTTCTTTCTCTTTTCTGTTCTTTAAAGGACGTTCAGGTGGGTGGAAAAAATGTCTATGCGTGTGGCTCCTTTAGTTCACCAGTAGGCTTGTACGTGTGGGCAGCTCAGTCACTCAGAAGGCTGGAGAAAGCTGGCAGCTTTTTCTAATACATCTTTGAAGTTTTTTTTTTTTTTAACTCTATGACTCTAATGATTTTATCACTGCAGTTTGGAATGGAGGTGGGTTGTATGTTGGGAGTTGGAGGTGTGTATGTGTGTGGGGTGAGGGGTTGGAGATCATTTAGCATTTTTCTCCATCACTCTCTAGACTTGGAACTGATACTTTAGATCTCTTTGTGTTTGGCAGTTGAGAGCGGCCTGCTAACTATGTCCACTCATCATTACAGGAAGCAATTTGGGCCAAAATTAGGCCTAATTGTCCATACATGTGCAAGGAATTTTGGCCCTCGCAGTTAGCTGAATACATCATACTTAAAGGAATTGGTTTTCAGTGGGTGGTTCTTTTATGTGTGTGCATGTTTTGGTATGTGTGTCCAACTGAAACGGCATATAAAGAAATTTGTATGTGTGTATATGTCCTTTTGCCATGGGTGTAACTTTACGGCAAGATCAAGAGACATGTCACCCCAATCATTTTATAATTTGCCCTCCCAAATTAAATCTATTGTGTGCACAATGCAATTTTTAATTACCCAAACCAAGTGAGACAGACAAATGGAGACGGGGGATCCCCAGCCTGTGGATCGATTCCAGATCTTCTTTGTTCGCACTTTTGTTTTGGTGACTGCAGCAGACCAGTACCAGGGAGAGTTTACGATTTACTCATTTAGTCCTCTGACTTTCTGAAACTTATTACCTTTTATAGCTTGCAAATGTTTTTTAACTACATTTATTTGCAGATGAGGTCAACTGTTAGCTTTTATGCACTGTAAAATAGATGGCTACGGTTTGCTAATATTACAGCCAATATCAGTTTTAAGGTGCAAACTATCGAACTTCAGTGGTAAACTCATGCCATGTAGATACAGTACATAATTTGGAAGTGTGTTCATGTGTGTGTGGGTGCAAGGCAGGTTCAGTAAAAGGTTACCTACCCAAAGCTTATGAGATGTTTCAGTATGTTGAACCTAACTTTAAAGAGCAACTGACAGAACCCTGATACACAACACAGGAGAGAGCAATAAGAGAGGCTTCAGCCTCCCCAACTATCCACCTTCACTGACTGCCAAGATGGTGGTTCAGGGCCATTTGACCTTGTAGATTAATGTTAGCTTAGTGAGGATTCACCAGATGCAGCAGAAGATTGTCTCACGGTGCATGATTGATTTTTCACATATTATTTTAGGGTCTATACGACAAATTACGGGATAGTTGTAATAAACACTATAAAAGTGGACCAGGATCAATTTATAGTGTAATAAAGTGACTGCACATGTAACTTACTTTTTTAGTGGAAATAGTGCCAAGTTACTCCTTACGTACTCTTACTTACTTTTTTTTTAATGAGTTATTAATATAGTTGGCAGGATGGCTGCTGCTCTCTAAAAAAGTCATTTTCAAAAAGGAAATTTAGAGTCTGCACACTTGCTCATGCACACAACTTTAATCAACACGATCACCTCTACAGGATAGATGATAATTCATTAATATACTCCTTTCTGAATAAACTGGGCAGGTTAGGATCTGAATTGAGGTGCCAAATGATTACATTTAAAGGTGTTATTAAGTGTATTACACACATGAATATTACACCATTAGAACATATAATTCTTGTTGGTGAAGATTATAATTGTTGCTGTTAAGTGATTTCCAGTAAATGTCTCTACCACAGTTGAAATGAAATGATGCCCTCAAGGTGGCAGTTGGTGTGTGTGTGTGTGTATCTGTTAATACTGTATCTGTTTACATATACGAATCGGGTGCATGACAAAGGAATGACGTATAATTGATTGTAATGCTCCTGACCCTGGACACACCACTGTGCTCTGTAGCCTGTCTTCTCATTGTCACTGTCAGTCCTGATCACCAAAGAAACACACGTAGCCACACGCTTACACACAAAAACACATAAGCTGTCAGTGCTGATTACTGGACTCTCATCCCCGATCTGGAGTCATTTTTTCCTGCAAATGAAGTGGCATTTCCCCCCACATGGGAAAGGCTAAGGTTTCCCGGACTAATTAGGCGAACCAAAGGATGGGTAAAGATATTGACTGCACTTGAGGCCAGCCATGGTTCTGCGTTCCACTGGCGTCTGTCACACATTTGGTTAGAGAGGATTGTGATGCTCACGGGATTTCCCTTCTCACCTCATTGCTTTCTGTCCACTCATTATTACTTCATCTCCCCTCAGCAGTTTGTTTCAGCTTTCCCTCATCTCCCAGAGCCGCGTGTTTCTTTTTGTTCCCCTGATGACTACTGTCTCATCGTACCCCTCCCCATATACAAGTGTGTGCGTGTGTGTGTGTGTGTGTGTGTGTGTGTGGGTGTGCAGGTGCGCGTGAGTGCCAGTTGGGTCTCATTATGAATGACAGTGATTGGTACAGTAGTCCACTCCCCCAGAGACAGACTGGTGTCTCGAGACCTGAGGAGCAGCTTCATCTCACAGACACTTGTCTCTAAAAGCAATTCACATCAAGATGGGACTGAGAGGGTACTGGCCGTTGAACAGAGCAGGCACTGTGAGCGAGGGAATGAGAAAATGGAAGTGTATTTATTTGTCAGTCAAAGTTAAGGATAGTTTCTAAATGGGCGTGATTGAATCTGTCTCCAGATAACTGGAAAATTTGGAAAATAATGAGTGTGCGCATGTGTGTGAGCATTGTGAGTCTGCTGCTCAGGTCTGTGGAAAAATAACCCCTTTAATACGGTAGGTGTATGTGTCTTTCCTGCCCCGATCAGGACAATGCAGGGCTGTAACTATACTCCAGCAGCTCAGGTAATTTATCAGAGACCTTCCTACATATTTAACAAGCCAGCGACAAAGGAACAGGCCACAACCCCAGTGGAAAAGGGGCTTGCATGTGCTTTGACCGAGTGTAGTTTTCTTGGAGAACATACAATAGTATTCATTATAAAAGTTTGACTAAAGAGGCCAAATCGGATTGTGGGCCTAGTCATACGTCTAATTAGATTTACTTACATGGGAAAAAAACATAATATGCATGGTATGAAGTACGAACAAAAAGTACAAAGCAGCCATGACAAAACAATGACACAGGAATGAATATTAACATACATTACATTCCTCAAGAAGGTAACTAATTTACGAATATCTTTTGGCTTTGAAAAAGTACTGGAAAGTGCTTTTCCATTTAATTTAATTCTTAAATTAAAAAAAAGATACTCCTCTTCTAGAGGGTTTTCTTTGCATTGTCATTTAGTATCTGCTTGAATCTATGATGATGCTTTTACACTAGAGATATACAGTACACTGTTACACACTGTCCCCATACTGTCTGTGTCAGAGGAGGGCTGGAATCAATGGTTTAACCTATCCTGAATGGGCCAAATGTCCGCATTATTTCAAATAATATAATATGGAAACATTCATTTATATGAGTTGGTGTTTGGGGGTGTCAGAATGAGTACAAGAGATACTGAACCGAAGTTACAGAGGCACAAACATGGTATTTTTTTCCCCCTCGCTTATGTTTTTTTGGTTTTGTTTGTTTTTTATTTTTTTTGGCATTAAAAAGGGGAATATAACTTCTGCAGTAGTAGCTTTTATGTGGAAAACACTTTAGAGCCATAGCCACAAGTCTGAACCAATTCTGTGTCCAAAAGTTTTCTTAGCATGAATAATTTCTTTTCATTCTTTGTGCGACCTGTTATTACTATCTCAGCTGTCTTCTTTAGTTGTAACTCTAAATCCTTGAGAGTCACGTAATGTGAGTTATTACCTTCAGGTTTTGGATGCAACAAATCATGTTGTATTAATGTCTTTGTCAGCTATTAGTTAAGGTTTTCGTTTTGTGAAGGTCGATAAGCTTTGATTTACATATTCATCACTGAAGGGGGGGGGGGGGTTTGCAGGTGGCCACTTACCCACACAGGAGAAATCCAGGCCTGTAGAAGGCTCAAGGTGCTTAATTCAAAGTCTGAATCAGCTATTTACATAACACAGCCATATAACATTGGATGTTTTGTTCCTCACTAAATGCCAGCAGAAGTGTTAGAAGCAGCACGCCTTTAATGCACATTTTGCAATCTGGCAGCATGTCGGTGTTTACAGAGAACACAGTCTGTGGTATTTCAATTTAACTTTCTCAGATCCGACCTCAAATATCTTGAGTTCTCTTTCATCACCAGCGTTTGCAGTGTGTCTGCCAGAAGACCTCCACTGAGTTTTGATTTTGAGGTTGAGATGTAATGACTCGAGGAAGATATAAATGACTCAAAAATGACTTGCTAACGTCAACCATAGCGACAGTGATGAATAGGGAAAACAAGAGGAAAATAAAAAAGAATCTGGAGTAGGAGAGGGAAAGATTTGAGGATAGATGGAGCAACAGGAGGAAGTGAGAAGTGAGAGAATAGAGTTTCTTGATGGATGTAGGAGGCTTTGGGCCTATGTCAGTGAGTGATGCGATAGTACGGTGTGCTGTGGTCCCTGTTGGACCATTTTTGTTGATCTTTCCTTGTTCTCTTTGCTGATTGATGGTCCATATAGGTAGTGAGGCGGAGAAAAGATGTGGTCTCACCCTGGTTACACTCCACCCAGGACTCCCCCCCTGCTGTGTTCTCTCTCTCTGTCTTTCTTTCTGCCTCATTCCCTTTTGCTTCCCTTGTCCCTATTTTCTCTTCCTTCATACTATCTGCCTCCATCCATCTTCTCTCCCCACATTTTTGTCACCTGCCTCTCCTTTTCCTCTTTCCTTTCTCATCCCCTATCTGTTGATACTGCTACATTAGAGGTTGAATAACAAATTAAACGTAGGTGAGAACTTGATGAACTCACTGAAGAGGACAGTGAGATTGGTTGCATGAGTAAATTGAAAACAGATCATTTTTTAGGCTGACCACTAATTGTCAACTTCACATTTAAACCCTGGACCTTTTGTGATGAGTCCCAACCACTGCAGACCAATTTTAATATGACCTCATCTGAACTTGACTGACCGCGTTCACCATTCTCAGACCCAACAGCTTGGTCATGGGTTCCTGGGGTGGTGCGGTTTGGGATGCAGTGTGAGTAGCAAAGCGTCTGGGCCCCCCAGAACAAACATGGCATGTTCCAAAATAAAGCCCCCGCAAGTTCTTCAGAGGCCATGTGGAAAAGCCATAAAGTGGAGTTATAGGGGTCAGAAGGGGGATGAGATATTTAATGGTTTACGCAGGGAACGAGGTAAATACGGTATGTGCACGACTGAAGGAGCCGACAAACAAAAGTGTGTGCACAAGGTTACTTGTGCATATGCACACGAAGACACACGTGTGTTGTCGCGCAAACACACATACCGCGTGCTTCAGCGCAACTGATGCGTTAAGTTGGAGGACATCTAAGGGAAATTTCATTTGTGTGATGACTTATCCCACATGAAACTGTGTGCTGTCTTACATTTTTTTGCATTTTCTATTTTTGTACATCTTGAAACGAAACAAAAGCACATAGACACAGAGAGTAAGGAGGGCTTTGCTTGGTCTTCTGTCAGTCAGAAGCACAGGCAAACATAGAAACATACACTTAACAAACATTCAGTGCCACCTGAAGACAGTTGAAGAGTTTTGTTGCCCACTAATAGAAAGTTGGATCTTTGTTAATAGAAAGTCTCTCATTAGAACCATTGAACCGAAGAAAAGCAGAAATTCTGTATGGACCATGGAGTCTCCTCTCCTCTCCTCTCCTCAACATCTTTAAGGGTGTCAAGGAGTGTTAACATCAATACCAGGTGAACAGCTACCATTTTCATACAGTTCATTTCAAATCCAATGTGCTGGAATAAAGAATAAATACAAAGTTATCCTAATACTTACAGATTGTAGTGACCTTTAGGATAAAGCTGTTTACGGCAAATGTTAAATGCAATAAGAGAGGACAAAGAAATGTGTCGATCAACTGAATATTTCTAGTGAGATATACATGTGTAAAGTATGAACACAGAGAAGAGTGCTAAGGATACAGGTTGGATCATTCAGCTGTTAATAAAACACAACTGTTTAAAAAGGGTTCTCCTTCAGACAGTCAGGTAAACCATGCTGGGACCTGAGGAGTCCTTAATTAATTAATTGAGAAATAATGAATGTGATTCGTGGCTCTTGTCCAGAGGGTTTTGCTGGAGAACATAATCTAAAGGGAATACACACAAACAGTCACAAATGCAGTTAGACAGAGTAGTGGAAATGAGAGAACACATCGGCCCCAACAATTTGAGCCCTCAGCAGAGCATATGGTGCTGCAGGCTGATAGCGACAGACCTGAGGTGTTTGATCTTCTCATTCTTAATTATGTGGCAGTAGAGATCTCTGCTCTGCTGTTTTGGGGAACAAATCAAGATTCCAAAATTCTTTCTTTCACCTTAGTTTTAAGTTATTTGTATGTGATGCAACTAAATAACTAATATCTTTGTAAGGAAGAAAATAGAGAGCCTCGAACATGTTTTGTGCTGGAAGCAGGATATCAAGTATATCAAATTTACTAGCAAAAATGCCCCAATTTAATACCTTAGTCTATAGCCCTGGCTATGTCAGATATACTGTGTCGGACACTGTTCATCCAGTCAATGTTTCTCAAGTCAGTGTTTTCTATACTAAAAAGTCCCGAGGGTGACAATAAAATGAACAGGTTGTTTCACTTCTTGATCAAGCAGAAATCAAGAAGATTTCAGGCACATACTATAGACTGCGTTGTTCTCCACATTTTTGCAAGAGTGACTGATCAGTATGGTTTGACAGGAAATGGATTGACAGGATGTAGCAACTGGCGTGTGGTGCTGGAAATGATCAGGAAAAATAATCAAAGAAGGAGCAAGTGTTAATGAGGGGGAACGCCTGCAGCGTCTCTTCCTTTATATGTGTATGTATGTTGTGTATGTGTGTGTGGCTCTCTGCTGGAGGAAGTAATGATGATGGATAGAGGGCAAAAGAGGGATTGAGGCAGCTGTGTGCAGTGAGGGTTAGTGTGATGGTACTCGGGGTGAGTCCCCTACATTCTCCGTGTCATATATCCACCCACTGGTACAATGTCAAAAGCATGGCATGATTGACTTTAATGCTTTGGCAGAAAACATTCATTCATTCTCTTGACAAAGATCCTTTTGTCAGTGGATCCTAGGAGTTCTGTGTGTATGTGGGTATGTGTCCTTGTCTTCTTTTTTTTTTTTGTACATCTGTGCTTTCCCATGTTCTCTCTGTAGCCTGTGGGCAGACAGCTGCGTTGCCATGGTTTTATCAACAGATGTTGCGGTGTACAATGAGACTGTACACCGCAACATTTTCCACCCCGAAGCCCCTGCTGTGAGGCAGTTTGCATCCGCCTATTATCCTGAGCCGGCCCTGAGGTGATCCGTCCATTATACGATTCCTGATCAGAGCTCTGACTGTTGCCCTATCCTCGGCTTTGATGACACACCTCAAATGACACCCAGCCTAAGCCCCAGGACAGGGAACGTCCTTCATTTCCGCACAGATCAGCCCCAGTGTCGTAATGTCTGGCGTGGCCAGCTCAGGTGGAGATGAAATCTTCTCTTTGCGTGCATGTGCTTGTTTATACAGTATGTGTGTGTCTGTGTCTGTGTGTGTGTGTGTGTGTGTATGTGTGTGTGTGTGCGTGTTTGTGTGCGTGTGTCTAAATTGAGAGAACCCAGAATCAGTGCAGGATCCCAAAGAAGCCCTTCATCCTTGCATCTTCCACCTGCACCTGTGTGCACACATATATAGCCAACGTGCATGAATGGGCTCATATCAAAAAATCACTTTGGTCTTAAGGCTTTCTAACTTCACAACGTTCAACAGTGACCTCCTGAAATCTATTGGAAGTTTCTATTGCCTCATCAGAAAACTATGGATCATTTAATGCCACTCCTTCTCAGATCTGTGTGAGTAAAACATACCCACAGACAGCTGCTAGTACACCATCTGTGTGAGGCAAAATTATCAGGAAATGAACAGTACAGTGTATATACTGTTTGCATATGCCTTTTATAGGCTGGATTGGCCAATTTTTTATTCACCTTTCACCAATCTTTAATAACGCAATCATTAGTCAGGGTGAAAGCAAAGCTGACAGCAATTGGCAGTTTGAACCCAGCAGTCCACATTCACTCTCCTCCTTCTTCATCATATGAGAATGTGTTTCTCTTTGAAGCATACATTTTACCAAAAAGGGTTATTTGAATGATTATAGCCCGTATAGGAGACTCTCTGGTGGTCTAGAATGATCTTGAGATGAAATACCCTTCCTTCTCTTAGTTATACAATCCAGACTTGGCCACATTAATGGCTAAACAAACATGAATTAGTTGAATATTATGTCGTAAATTTAGATGATTAATTTCACAGTACAGACCTTTAAATAAATTAAGTCTAATGGCAGCCCTTTGCTGTATTTACACAGGCTGGCTGGACGTCAAGCAGCCAGAGAAGTGAATCGCTCATACAGCTGTGTGTAGTGCACCACAGCAGACTGAGCTGATCTCAGTTCAGACATCAGATACACTCCACTATACCCACTCTTGGGATTTAAGAACTTTTATGGTGGTGTTGTCAGCTGAAGTGACATTCATACTTCTTTGAACAGCAACACAAAAATGAGTATAGCTCATGGAGTGTGTGTGTGTGTGTGTGTGTGTGTGTGTGTGTCTGTATAGGTATGTATGTATATATGTATATGTGTATATATGTAGGTATGTATGTATATCTATTTCTATATGTCTATACATATATATATATATATATATATATATATATATATATATATATATATATATATATATATATATATGTAGGAGTGTGTGAAGGTCAGAGACTTTAAAAGAGTGAGATTGGAAAGATTTGATATCATATTAGGAATGTTTTTCTTATCAACCTACAACTCTATTCGCAATATTGGACTCCCAGGTGGGTGAGTGAGAGTGCAACTGTTCGTATGCAAGTGTATGTGGGTCCCCAGGTCTTTGCTGTGGTCTCCCCATCGTCTCAGGTTCTGCCATTTTGACTGTGGTCTACTCATATAATCCATGTGTTGTTTACTGCGGACCAGAGCTGTAACTGGGCCGATACCTTTGCACATTTGCTTGCCAGAAAAACTTTTATGATGAAATGTGAGGCAGGAAAAAGGGAGTGAGGACAAACAGAGAAGTTGTTTTCTTTAAGCCTCTGTTTTACTTTGCTAACCGGTGTCCAGAATCCATATTTGGCTGTCAATGCAAGCATTAGAGAGGAAGTCAAGTAGAATGAGTGTGAGAATGAGTGAGTTTCTGCATTTGTGTGCATGCTTGCATGTTTAATTTCAGGTACATGCATGTGTGCATGTAGAATGCTGTTGAATATGCAGTATGCATGTGTGCATGCAAAACCTTAAAGTGGTTATTAGTTTGTGACTGTATTTATTTAACAAAATACCACATATTGCCAAGAATGAATAGTTTTGCAACCACAAAATCTTGAAAACATCTCAAAGTCATTTTTAAAAATGATATGGTGCTGAGTGAGTGGCTGGAAAGCTTAAGTGGGGTTATGGGGGTAGATGGGGTGATATACAGTAGATGTGTTTTTAATTCATTTATTCAGAGGGACGCCTCAATGAAATCTCCAAAGTCCTTTTGGATTTTAACTGGGCCATAGTGGACAGCAGTGCGCTCCTCTACTCGTCTCTCTCACCTTTCTCTTTTTTCCTTTCTCTCATGCCCTCAAAAACAAAAAGTTGTGATTACGAAACAGAATGTAGTCCCTAGTGTCCAATTGCGGAGGTAGAATGAGTAAGCCGGTTGTCCTGGAGACCGTAGGAGTTTTGCTTTGCATGTTATCTCTCTCACATGGAAACACAAATTCACACAGAAATGCACAAACCTACAAAGTCATGGCTGGGAAATGTGGGCCTCTCCCGAAGACAACCTGGCTTGAGGAATTGAGAGATTTCTAACAGCGACACATCACTTTGTCTCGCCACAGGAACCGCACCTTTAAACGGCAATAGGAAAACTCATGGAGCGTTTGGAGCATGGCTGGAGGGCTGGGGTGTTGAAAGAGAGGCAGAGGTGGCCAGTTGAGAGAGAGAGAGGGAGAGAAAGAGAGATGTTGTTGGAAGATGACATTGAGAAGAGGGGGAAAGGAAAATTGGAGAGGAAATTGAACGAGAAGGGAGAGGTTAATCATCCTGACTTGTTAGCTGTCTATCATCTCAGCATGTGTGCCAGCTGATAAAGCCATACAGTATTTCCTGTAACGGACCTGCTGATGGAGGAGTAGTTTTAGCCAGTGGAGGATCAACATGTCAGTGGTGTTAATATGTTCAAGCCAAATGATCTGTTAAGAATTCCATCCAACCCTGTTCCACTGTCTTTCACGCTTTCATTGATCTATCCTCAAGCTTTCACCCTTACTCCTCTCTATCCTTTCATCCCTCATTCCTAATCTATCCTCCTCTCTTCTTGTTTTTTGTGTACTGTGTTTGGCAGCAATGAGTGCTTTAAGAGGGTATTAGCAGGGCGTCTGTACAGTACTATCACAGCTTAGTGGGCCAGTGCAGGTGAGACAGCAGGGATTTCCTGTTAGGCCTCTCTGCTACATTCTTGCTAAATTGCTCCTTGCCAGGTGGGGTTACAGGGGAGGGGGTTTCTCTTTCTCTCTCTCAAATGCACAGAGACAAACACACATGTGCATGCACACACAGTTCTGTAGCAGCAAATGGGCATCAGCACACGATAATGTGCGGTCACTAATGTACTGTACGTACAAAGGATTAGTGGTGGCACTAGTGTGCGTATGTGTGTGTACAAGTGTGGAGTGGGGAGGACAGAGCAGGGCTCAGTATTAGATTCTGGTTGTCTGCCAGAGAAGCAATATGAGATAAATACTTCACCATCTTACACCTGGGGGTCCTGGACTGCTTCTAATGCTGCTTCTTGAGAGGAGCCCTCTGTGTGTCTGAGGGCCCTGAGGGTGCACTCTCATTTTACAAATGCACATACACACACATACAAGCAGGATAAACTAAGTGTAGTCCAACACAGCTTTCCTTCTCAATTTTGTTTTCCGTATGTTTGTTGTGTTGTACTTGTTAGTTACTAAAATTCTAAATTAGCAATATCACAATGTAAACATACTCCATACCTTCCATAACCTTGCGTTTAAAATTTTAAAAAAAGCAAAAGTACAAGCACATACATATATACAGTGTCACCGGTGCTGAAAGATGTATATTTAGATTATGGAGAGAACAATGCAATCTGGCTGTTCCCTCTCCCTCCAGTCTTGATGCTAAGCTAAGCTAATTGTCGACCTATAGCGATCGTCTTATACAGCTATGAGCAAGATAATAAGCCTTTTTCCTATAGCTGTCAAATAAATGAACTGTAGTAGAGTAAAAAGTACAATATTTTACTCTAGTACTTTCCCGAAAGTTTAATAGTCATATAAAGTACTTCAGGATTGCACTTACATACAGTACTTGAGTAAATACACTTAGTTACTTTCCATGTATGGCCCCAACACACTCCCTCCCTGAATAATTGTCCCCAAGAGCCCTGTGAAATACTGTAGTTGAGAGATGAGCTGGAGAGCACAACAGAGCCTGTGCTTTATGTGTTGCATCACCATTCCCTCTATGTCCAAGTAACACTTGTTAAAACAGCTGTTAACAAGCCTGCCCTTACTGATTCCCTTTATTTAAGTGTGTCTCTTGAATTCATATAAAACACGCGCGACTTAAAATTAGGTTCAAATGGGTTCACTCAGTGCGCCATGGTAAAAAGTGTGGAAATGGAAATCAGGTGTTGAAGAGCAACAGAGGAGCATACAGTCTGTTCATGACAGCTAGCTGAGAATGTGTATGTATGTGTCTGTTTGTATGCATGTGCATTTGCGTGTAACTGTGTGAGTGTGAAGTGTGTCAGCAGTTGGATCTGTGGCAGCACTGGACCAATCATACAACGCTCTCAATAAGAGAAGATGGGATGGGCTCCAGGCTCCTTCTCTCCCACACACACTTTTACTGCATTAGTCCACAATGGTTCATATTATGGAATTTAGGTCAAAGCTGATATTTTATTACTTCAAAATGTCATCAACTAAATGTGTTGAGACATGTCAGTCCCAGTACTGAATGTATGGGCCTCCTGACTGAGAATTAGGAAAAATGGTGTAAGCTTTACTGATCTTTTTTGTGTATTTCTTTGTTTGTTTGTAAGTGTTTTTTTTATTTCTCTCTTGGCCTGTCAGTCAGTCTGGTCTGCTTCCTTCTTTCAACCTATATGCTTGCCTGTCCATCTGCCTCTCTGGATAAACTTTATGAATATTGGGTTATTTGACCCACTCTGACTCTTCTTTCACCTTTTCTCTTTCTTTTCAACCGGTCTATTAGTATAAGTGTTTGTGCTGTAAAGCAGTTCCATGCCAATATTGGTCTGAATATTGGTTGTTCTATCTGACTGCTTATCTGCCTATCTTCACTTAACTTATTCATTTGGTCTATTCTAGGTAGATGCTCTGCGGGTGCGTCTGGAGGAGAAGGAGCAGTTCTTGACCAAGAAGACTAAGCAGCTGCAGGACCTGACTGATGAAAAGAGCACGCTAACAGGAGAGATCAGAGACATGAAGGACATGCTGGATGTCAAGGAAAGGAAGGTTAATGTCCTGCAGAAAAAGGTACACGAATCCAGCTAATGACAGCATCACACAGTTTCTGTACAAGTCTTGCACCTAGTATAGCCATACCTAAAGTACACATCAAAGACATTTTTAAGTTAATTTAACTAAATTCAAAGGAAAATGTGACACTGAAGGAATGAGTCTGCACCTAGTAGAGAGGCCAGATCTTTCACTGGTTCAACATCCCAGGAGTATTACTCTTTTGGTTCACTCTCATTGATCTCATATCAGACTTACATTTGTCAGGTTGACAGAAACACAGCTCCGAATGGATGCTAATGTTGCTCTGTGTCTGCTGGATGTGCAAGTATGCAACTGTTTAATACAGGTTCTCCATATTATAAAGTGATAACATATCAATGTTGTGTTTTCATCTTGTTCAGCTGCCCCCATGTGGCCAAAAAATACATTTTTACTGCCTTAATAAAGTTAGCAACTGCTAATTATAGCTAGGATCAGGGTTAGTTATACCTGTGAAAAAATGTAGTAAACTAGGAATCTTTCAATTACTGTAATTTTTTTTCCATTTTCCATTTGACAGGCAGTTTCATTTGACTATTGTCCAGTTAATTAAATCACTTTTGCAGGGAAACAAGGAAGTGTAGATATTTGATCAGTGACATGTTTGTTGACTTTCACCACACAAGCTAACTTTCCATCTCTTCAACCAGGCATATTGGAAACTAATTCTCTGTACTTGTTCTGGCCACATGATCATGTTGCTGGCATTGTGAATAGATGGAATGGACGGTTTGTTATATGTATCAGTGAATGTGTATGTAGTGAGATCTGCTACTCACAGTCGATCACCGTTACATGTGGTGAATATATATGCACACCTGCTCTCTCCCTCTCTCTCGCACACACGCACACACACACACACACACACACACACACACACACACACACACACACGCACCCAGACACACACACTCGCCTGGCATGTCTCAGAGGTTTTAATGACTTTTATAAGGTTAGCTATTTAGACAGGGCCTGTGGCCACCTCTGGTGCGCATGTTGGCAATTTCTCTATAGACCAATTACACACACATAAAGGTCCCCTCTCAACTTCCTTGTTTCCTCTCATGTCCTCAAATTAGATCTCCCTCTCTCTCCTCCCGCTTTCCCCCTTGCTGAGTTTAATGAAAAAGGGCTCCAAAGGTCACATGCAGTGCCATCAATCTGTGTGAGTGTATGAGTGCATATATGTGAGGAAGAATATGTTCAAATACATTTTTATATTTATGTGACCCCCAGATGTTTTTGTGTGAGAGGTTTAAAGATGACCTCTATGTGCACCCAATACCGTGTTGTATTCCCCTGGGTCCCACCTATAGCTCTTTATTCAAGGCACTTAATAAGTTTGTTTGTAGCTGATAAATGGGGCCCTTCATCTTACTGACATTTCATTAATGTCTGATGTTGCCAAGCCGTTTTGCAGGAATTTGGTTGGAAGTTTAATGTTTACCTTAAAACATTTAAGTTACAATTTGTATACTTTTTAAAGAGATTTTTTATTAAATTTCTGTGTGCAGTTGTGCTATGCTACTGTAATCCTCATTTGTCATTTTCATCGCTACAGGCTCAAAAGTGATATTAGTTTGGATGATGACTCTGCTATTTTGTTTGTGATATTTGCAATTGTGCTGTTTGGTTGGTTTCGCCAGTTTCTGTTCCTTCACTGATGTTTCTTTGTCTGTCACTTTGCAGGGCTGCCTCTTTGTCTGTATCCCAGTATGTTTCTCCTTTTCTCCTCTGTTTTTCTCTAGTGCACCTAAAGACATATTGTTATACCCAGTCTTAAAAGCCTTCTTCCCAGTCATTTCATCATGCCAAAATTTATTTTTAAAATCAAACAGTGATACAGCACACTTTGGAAAATGGTCAGCAGTAAAATTAAGTATACATTACTTGTAGTAAAAGGACTAAAACATAAAAAAAAAATGTATGTCTTTATGCAGGCCAAGTATTTTACATTGTGAACCACCAGGTGTTTCACTCCATTAGCCACACTGTATAAACTGACCTTAATCTGATTGTTTTTCCAAACTTCCTATTTCCCAACAGTCACAGGGGGCTATAACTTACAGCGCTGTGTCCCAGGGGAAAGCAGGAGTGGAGCTAAGACTCAAAGCTTGTTTCCTTTCTGGGCTTCAGACTCTATAAGTTACTGCTGGATTATTGTAAAATACACTGACTGGGTGTGTTTGAAGTCTTTGGAGGATGTATGAAGTTCTCCTGAGACACAAATCTAAATGCCTGGGATATTTTCCTAACGAAAGGGTGATTGCTTGTTCCTCAGCAGTGATGCTGATCCTACATCCAGCAAATCAAGTGTGTTGAGGATGACCTGAATGTAGTACCTTAAATTGGATTTGCAGTTCTCAGATTTTGGCCTAATGTAGTCTTTGCTGTCAACCAAAGATCAAATAACTCATCTTGAAACTTTCATTCATCATATGAAATTTGTAAATTCTGGTAGAAGTGCACTGTATATTCAATATACCTTAGTCTAAATATATTAGCCATCCCTATCCTTTGGCCACTTCCCTTTTTTCTTTCACTTGTATCTCTAATTTTCCTCCACTCACTTTATAAAAACTTTTTAGAGGAAAATCAGAACTGTCAAGAGAGCAAAAGTCTCACTGATTGTGTTATTGGTAAGTGTAAGTATGTTTAGGTAGTTTGGTAATCCTTTGTTTTATATAAAACGATGACAGTTAACACCCTGAAAAATTTACTGAAAAACATTCAAGACTCAAAGTAAAGACTCAAAATATTGTGTTAGACTTTCATCAAAGAGAACATACCAGACATTTATTTACAGTACATTTACAATACATAGAGTATAATGGTATTTACATTTAATTGAAGGCTTGGGATGGCTCATTAGAGAGATTTTCGAGACCACTGCCGTATCCATCCTTGACGTTTATGTTTCTTGGTGCAGCAGCAGTTGCCATGTTCATCCCTACAGGTCCAAACTGAAGTGAAGCTGAGAGATAAATTGTCTGACATGTTGACATCCCTGGTTGTAATGGCCTTTTTGATTGGTTCCATAGTTGCCAGTAGTGGTATTTCTTCTTTCACAGATGCATTTTTCGTCTGCACCATCATGTCTTTGTCTTTGCTCAAAGCATCCCTCATCCTCTGGATGTCGGTCTTTTCTGAAATGTAGGCTTTCCTCATCTTTTTCATCTCTTCCTTCTGCATCCCAAATGCCTTCCTCTCCTCACACATACTGTCTTTTTCAGTGTAAAAGGCACACAGCTTTTCATTGAAGGCTGTTCTTTCTTTTTCTATATTTTCCTTCTCCAACTGGAAAGCATCTCTCATTCTCTGGATGCCTGTCTTTTCTTGAATGTAGGCCTTCCTCATCATTGCCATCTCTTCCTTTTCTATCTTGAATGCCTCCCTGTCATCAATCATAGCATCATTTTCAGCATCGAAGGCATTCCTCTTCATACGTTGTACCCTAAGTTCTTTGTTAAAGGTTTCTCTTTCTTTTTCAATTTTCTCTTTCTCCAGATGGAAAGTCTCCCACATCCTCTGGATATCTGTCCTTTCTCGAATGTAGGCTTTCCTCATCTTTTTCATCTCTTCCTTCTCCATCTCAAATGCATTCCTCTCCTTACACATAGCATCTTTTTCAGCATTGAAGGCATTCCTCCTCTTGCATTTAGCCTTAAGTTCTTTATTAAAGACTTTTCTTTCTTTTTGTATGTTCTCTTTCTCCAACTGGAAAGCATCTCTCATTCTCTGGATGCCTGTCTTTTCTTGAATGTAGGCCTTCCTCATCATTGCCATCTCTTCTTTTTCTATCTTGAATACCTCCCTGTCATCCATCATAGCATCATTTTCATCATCGAAGGCATTCCTCTTCATACGTTGTACCTTAAGTTCTTTGTTAAAGGTTTCTCTTTCTTTTTGAATGTTCTCTTTCTCCAACTGGAAAGCCTCCCTCATCCTCTGGAAGTCTGTCTTTTCTTGAATGTAGGCCTTTCTCGTCATGGCTATCTCTTCCTTTTCTAAATTGAAGGCCTTCCTTTCCTTAAACATAGCGTCTTTCTCGGTGTTAAAAGCCTTCCTTCTCTTTTGTTTTGCTTTGAGTTCTTTCTTGAAAGCTTTTCTTTGTTTTTCAATGTTCGCACGCTCTAACTGAAAGGCATTCCTCATCTCAGCCAATTCAGCACACTCTCTTTGAAAGGCATCTATCTCTCTGCTCACTCTGTGCCTTTCCATCTCCAGCTCCTCTTTCTTTTTCTTTATGTGTGACTCTTCACACAAAAGTTTGCTCCATGTTTCTTCAACGGGAAGTTTTTTGGCTTCTGTCTCCATCTGCCCCTCCAGCTTGTATTTCTCCAGATCGAGATGAGAACATCCTGCCGTTTCACACAGCAGAATCTTCTCTTCATTGCTCTGGATGGGATGCAAAGACTGGCTCTGCATCACAGTGATAAGCTCTGGCTGGAGGTGATCACATTCTTTACCATCATTGGTAATTTTCTAGAACAAAAGGAAAATATTTTTGAAATAACATAAAAATGACAGCCTGTGTGTTTTAAATTGTTTAAAGAACTTCATAATATCATTATGTGACTCCTCCAAACGAGCCATTCATCTGTATTTAGCCTTTCTCTTTTCTAAAATGTGGATAATGTTCTGAACCTTTGGGAAATACCCATTCTACAAGATACATTTTAACATGTATTTTTGCCATTTTCATTGGTGAAAACAAGAAAAAAAAAAGTACATCATCATTCAAATACATCAATACCAAATATCACTTCATATTAGCAATAAAACTGCATTACTTCTTTGTTCTCCCAGATCAGTTCTTCCTGGGAGAGGAGACATCTAGCCTCACTGTCCAGAGGGATCTTGTCTCTCTGAAACTGCGTGGCATTTTGTGCCAGCCCGTTCGACTCTCTGCCCTGTGCTTCCTGTTGTTGGTGAAGCACTGAAGGTACATGGGGATTCATCTGGAATCACAAAAATACAGCATTAACTTGATAAATACAGTAGTGATAAACACATGGTTAACCTAACCTGTTTGGTTTAATTCAAACAAACTATGAGGCACAGTAAAGTGTGGATTTCCCCACATAGGTCCTTGTAGCACTGATGATGCAGGATGACATTCACTAAAACTGCCAAATAAAGTCCACATGCCTTCAAGGTTACACCTCTTACCCCCTACCCTACTGCAACTCACAGATATACTAGAGTTTCTGTCAAAAAAACATTGTATTGCATTTGGCCAATATGGTACTTACCACCGGTAAAGGTGGGTTCTCTAAAAGTTCCATCAGTGAAGTTTCAGAGTACTAATTGCAAGTGCAATGGGTATTTTGCTTCTCAGTCTCTCAGTGAGTTCAATCCTCAGTGCTCTCTGTACTGAAATGACTGTCCTTCTGCTCACGACAACTCTCTTGAGCCACTTCCAGAGTGTGATAACTGAGTTCTAAATTCTAAGTTCTAACTTTTAAATTCTGTGTGCATCAAAATACAAGCCGTCGCCTAGGTTACCTCAAACTACTAAACTCTCTAGTTCATACAAGGCAGAGCTCCATTTTAAGTCAGATTAACTCAAACAAGCTTGATAAATGTTACACAAGGTTCAAAAACAGTGCTGTCATGTCATAACTCATATTGTGATAAAATGCATTTAGGCCAGCAATCATTTAGTCCCTTTTTCAAGTCCCTTTTTCAAGTCCCTGTTTCTTAACAGGTGACTAAATGCTGCCCATTCATCCCCTCTCCACACTGAGTGGTTTAATAAGTGTAATCACGTGACTGTGTGGAGCATTTTAGGCCATCTCTGAGTCTTTGCTTTAAATCTACCTTCATAATTCAATTTTTTTTTTTTTTTTAACAGGCTTAGCTAAATATCAGTGAGGCTCAGCTTTATTTCATCCATTTAGGCTGTAGTTTGTCTCTTTCAGATGTAGTTAAATTGTTTCATCTGTAGTTTGTCATTCTAATCTGTACTACCTCATCTACTTCAGCTGTACTTTGTCATCTTGCTGCTTATATTAGCAAGCTAACACTGATGTTGGCAAGAGTTGTCAAGGGCAGTAGCCACCTCCAGAGATGATGGAGATATACAGATACAGACTTGCTCTAAACTAAGAGGTCAGGACTATTTAAAAAATGAACACTCGTGCAACAGCAGGAAAGTATAGTGTTGTTAACCTTATTTTGATCTTCAGTTACAGATTTGGATTGTGATTTAACAGGAACAAATCCATTTGTCAAGATGGTTGACAGTTTTTACGGGGACTCTTTCTTCAGTAGACAGTAGTTCCAATAAAATCTGTTAATAGTGAGGTCTGTGGATTACCCAGAGTAAGCAAGACATTGTTTCTTGAAAGAGATGTTGCTGTAGATTTTTTAAAATGTATTTTTTCAAAGCTTTGGGTGGCGCCAGAAAAACTGGCTAAATACCAGAAACTATCTGTATGGCTAGATACCTCTAGAGGACACAAGAAAATATGTTTCTCGTAATTTGGGTGAACTAGCCCCGTAATGTGTTTTGAGAAATCATTGCATGGTAATATCCCTAAAAAGCAAAATGCTGTTTTGTCGATATTGTTCAAATGGAATTCAAAACTTAAATTGGAGTCCGAAATACTGTAACACCTGGGCTTGTTAGCTATGATTAAGGGAGCCACATACCCTTTTCCTTTACAACGTACCTCTCCTTTAACAGTCTGTACACAATGAAGTCACTCTGTGTACTCTGACTTTCACTGCCGATTTCTATTGCAATTTTCAGTTTATAACTTACAGATCTGTATACATGGGGAAAAACAGGAGTGTAGCGTGGAATCATAGTGTTTTTCCTTCCCAGTTTCATACTGTATAAGTTAAAAAAGACATAGATTGATGCTGTGTTTGAATTTTTTTTCCTGAAACTCATTATATCTAAATATCAAGGATTAATTTTCCTCATTCAAAGTGGGACTTTTCTGATATTGGAGATAGAGAAAAGCAAAGATGTGCTGAAGATAACCTGAATGCGAGTCATGGCAGAAGCTTATGAAAGTTTTGTGAATATTTTTTTGGCACCTTGCTGCAGACAAGTACTACTTTTGTTTCCATAACTCAATGGGATGACATTTTAACTTGGAAGTCAATTGAATGCCAGGTTTCCTCCTCATAAAATGATCAACCCTGAATGAGTTTACTAAACACAGTTCATGGGGCTATTAATCTCTTGTATATATTCCCCCATTCCCCCCCATGAAAAGAGTCAATATCTATACCAGACACACACATACACACACACAATCACACACATACACAGACATGTATCATCCTCCTGGGCAGCTTTGAGGGGTTACAATGATGCATTTGTGTTATTACGAGAAGCTCTTTGACTTCACTACAAACAAGTCCAATTCCCCACCACCCGGTGTTGGTGATGATGACACAGGCTAATGACAGGTCAACTGGTGCATGATAATACGTTTCAGCCATTTGTGTGTGTGTGTGTGTGTGTGTGTGTGTGTGTGTGTGTGTGTGTGTGTGTGTGTGTGTGTGTGTGTGTGTGTGTGTGTGCATGCAAACCCGCTCTGTTCCCAGTCATAAGGAATTGCCATCTGGAGAACTAAGAGCAAAAACAGCCTGTACGATGTGTATGTGGGTGTAATATAAAATGGAACGGAAGAAACAATAAAATGTAAATAATAACAGGGAGTCTGTTTGGTGTTTCAAACAGCAGTTTGTGAATCTCCTTATGTTGCACTTTTTTATTCTTTGACTAGTAAATAATTTCACTCTTCCATGGTCCTTTGTTGTTTTGGGTGCTCTGACTAGTTTGTTTTTTCTGGAATTGTTCTATTTACTGTCCCGACTTTTTATTTATTTCATTGTAATTTATACATAGGGATTAAAGCACTTGACTCTTTTAGCTTCACCCTTTTTTAAAGTATTTAACAGTTTCTACCACATATTTGAAGCATCAAGAGACAACTTAATGCAGATACATATGAGAGTATTTCAGTAAAACCACACTTTCATCTGTTAAGCTTCTTTGACTTTGTAGTTTAAGGGTCTGTTGCCCCCATCTTTTTTTGAAGTGTGGAACCTCTGAATGGTAAAGTGCTCCTCTTTAGCCCGCATCCTTAATACAGCAAGTGATACTTTACATACAGGAAAAGTAACTCCCAGACTGGTGGGCAGATGAGACACAGATCGACACACAGAAAGACCGGTGCTAAGCACAGTGATCTACACTATGACCCATATTGAAAATATTATAGTACACTGCAGAGACTGAATTAAATTCCGACACTCATTGGTGCCCTACTTTCTGTCTCTGGAGAGTCTGAGCATTTGTATCCTTTCCTTAAGGCGTCTCCTTGGACAGTCACAATGACTCATAGCATGGTACCATGATGTCATTGCTGTAGTTTGAGCCCTACATTGATCCTAATAGTCAGAGGTTGAATTTACGAAAAAATAATGAGGAACTAGTCTTTAAATGAAGAAAGAAAATGCATATGCTTGGTTTGTGAAGGCATTTTCGAACTGACGTATCACAACACAGAACAGTGGGAGCTCTGTTCAAGGCCTTGGTCTTCGAGACCATGACCAATGCATAATGATGGATTTATTTATTTATTTTTTCGTTTTTGGTTCCTTTTTTTTTTCTATCGCTGGGGGGGTAAGGGTGTGGGCAACTCGCATGCAGAGCCGGTTGTGGTGTGGTTTTGCCATACATGTGTTATTCATGTTCAAACATTGTGGTAGTCTCAATCCATATTCATGCTTTTTAAAAAACCAGGCTGTGTGCATGGAAGTATAGTATCCCCTATCATGTTCCCTTCCTAAAGCAACCACAGACAGGGAGATTCGATTACGTCTGCTTGGGCCACGCTGGGCATATGTGTGTATATTTGTCTGTATGTCTATATAGAAAGATGACCTGTACACAAGAGTCTCTTTTAGCTATGATAGTGTCTAGAAGGTCTCCCTAAAACTTTCTCAGGGGAACCCAGCTCTGTTTCAGTGCACCCTCTGCCAGACTCTCTCAGCACTTGCTCTGGCCTGGTGTCATCGGCACGGCTACGCCTTTGATTGTGAAGAAAAGTAGAGAGAGAGAGAGAGAGTGATATATAGATAAATAGAGATTTTCCCTAGCCTCTACATTTCCTCTCTTTCCTCTCCCCCACTCTGCTCTCTCCCTCTGTGGAGCTATTGTTCTTCTGTCTGTCCATTTTTCACAATTTTATGAGGTTTGACTTTATTTGAAATCCACTCCATTTTCATGTTCCTTTTTGAATAAATGGACGCATCCATCTAATGACTGTTAACGTTGGATTAATTTGAGCAAACTACTGTACCCATGCAGGCTCTTACTGACCTTGTTTTCCAAAAACAACCTTCAGTGCTCCTTTTGTCACTCTTTTCTCTCTCTGCTCCAACAAGTTTTACACACTGCCCCAAAACAACACTGGCACTGTTGAGTCTGATGCATATGGATAGCATGGGGAAGTGCTTCATGTTGATAGAAAGGAAAATATTAGTCCAGCATTGGCATAGTGTGCTTGTGTGTTTGTGTGTTTGTGTGTGTGTGTGTGTGTGTGTGTGTGTGTGTGTGTGTGTGTGTGTGTGTGTGTGTACTGTGTATACACAAATATGAGCCTTACTTGCTGCTTTTAGAGTGTGTCCAGATGTGTATGACAGACACTCTCTCTCTTCAGTTTAAACTACTTCCTAGTTATATATATACATTTATATAACAAGTCTCTGATGTCACACCATCCCAAGGGCAGGGTACCTTAATACTATTGAGTACCGACTAAAATGTGTACATGGCATGGAGTATCAAAAAAAGTTGAGCAAATTGGGATCTAATGCTTAGTGCTCTGATTCTTAGTCTTGTTTACTCTTCCTTTTGTCAGAAGTTTCCTGATCTAAATCAGAAAACTTTACTAATTTTATTTTTTCTTTACTAATTTTGTCTAATATTTTATTTAAACAAAATTCTTGTACTGCTGTCTCAGTCAAGACAGCATTAAAAAACGGATGCATTAAGAAGTGTGTTGTGCTTTGATAAATGAAAAAGGGGGATTTTTAGAAAAACACATATTCCTCAAACTCAGTACCGAAAGTCAGATATTTTGTTTTTGTGGTGAAAAATATCTAGTAGGGCTGTAACTAACAATTACTTTCATTATTGAGTAATCTCCTGGTTATTTTCTTGCTTAATCATTTTTTCATTAAAAAAAAATACCCATCGCAATTTCCAGGAGCCAAAGTTGACCAATTCATATTGTTTGTTTTGTCCGGACAAGAGTCTTAAGCCTGAAGATATTCAGTTTAATATCATACAAGACAAGAAATTAAGAACATAACTTGAATATCATTACTGACAATGCATGAAGCTGTCACCTGAGTAAACCTGCAAAATAGAGTCAGATCCTCCATGTCGGAATTAGGGCAGTCTATATGTATTGCCCTGGTCAAACAGCTACAGTACAGTATGTGTGATAGCCTCAGGTCATGAAAGATCATTCATGAGAAAGTTAGCAAATTACTTTGTCTTCCTAAATGTCGAGTGCTCTGATATTTTAACCTTTGTGAGGATGTTGGAAGATACACAAGTTATTAAACAGTGAAAGAATGGCAAGCATACCTTAGCTAGATACATTGTAAGGTGCACTGTTAAGTATTTCAGGTGAGGGATTGTGTGTGCGACAGCTCTATTTCTCAGAGATCCTCATAGATAACCCTTTACTGTGTGAGTATGTTCCTGCGTGTGAGCATGTGTGTGATCTTGATAGATCTGTGATGAGGCCACCAATGCCTTTCATCCTAATGGATTCCATCTGACCAATCACAGTGCAGAGACATGGCTACAGATAAGCCTGCTGGAGCTGGGGAGGTTCCGGTAAACAGCCTGTGATAGGCCTCCCCCTGTATCCCCCTCTGCTCCTATCAGCAATCAGCCGGGGTTAATGGTGAAAGCCTGAGGCTGGCTGATTGGAGCCAGGCTGCACATCAGTCAAGACAAACCCAGTGTTGGGCCATATGTCAGGCTACAGCTATTCAAGTCCGTCTTCTGCCTGACCACAACAGGCCACAATTGAAATTGCACTTGAATTTAAGAAATCAAAAATGTTTTATGACTTGACGGTATCCTGATGATGACACAAACTATAACTCAAGCTGACCTGTTCTGACCTAACCTGTCTTTAAGTATTTCATACTTAAAGATCTTAGACAGGCACTTCAGTCTCTGTCTAACCCTCTGATATGAAAGTGGGTCACAGTTTGACTCTTGATCTCCCAGTTGAACCATATGACTGTATGCTGAATTTGACCTGTCTGACCAGGTCTCTGTACAGTGGGGCTGGGTCAGAAGCTACAGGTTGACACACAGCTGCTGTGGTCCGCGCAGGGTGGCCACATATGATTCCTTTCTTTCTTTCTTTCTTTCTTTCTTTCTTTTCTTTCTTTCTTTCTTTCTTTCTTTTAGATCAAAGGGCTCCCATTCCCTCTCTCCAAAGAGGAGAAAAAGAAAAGAATTAATACTAATGGTGCTGGGAGCAGAGGAATAAAGCGTCAGGGTAATTACCCAGCAATCACTGCAGCATTCCGCAGCTGAGGGGGGCAGAGATAGGGTCTTGAGCCTAAAGAGCATGGACGTGGATCAACTTGGCCGGCACACACACAGACAGACTCGCACTCACGTACAGCCTAGCTTGCATAAGTGCAATCTGTCTTCATTGAACGGCTCTGGGTCTGCAGGAATCTCTCCCTGTTCATTTTGCTCTGTGTGAAATCACTATGAAAACAACACTCACTTCGTCTTTCTCGCTGTTTCTCTGTTATTTTCTGTGTGCATGTCTGCATCTCTTTGTGTTTTGTGCGTGTGTCGGTGTCTAATTGATATGTATGAATGCATTGGAGGGTCTGTGTATGAATGTCTATCTGGAGGAATGTGTGGGGAGAGGGGGAGGATGTTTGCTTGTCATGTGTGAAAGTGCTATATGCAGCCCCCATCGCCTGAACCTGGCCCAACATTTCATGATAATAATCACAGCTTGATTGTGTGTGCGTGTGTGTGTGTGTGTGTGTGTGTGTGTGTGTGTGTGTGTGTGTGTGTGTGTGTGTGTGTGTGTGTGTGTGTGTGTGTGTGTGTGTGTGTGTGTGTGTGTGTGTGTGTGTGTGTGTATTCCCTCAGAGATCATTACTGTGTGTTCAGAATAAGTCAAATGTTACAATGGCTGTACAGAATTAGAAAAGTGGATATGGCTTCCTGTTTGTGCATGTGTGTTCATATGCAAATGTCTTTTTGCACATTCACAAGCAGTAGGTCTAATTCATCTTATCAGGCTACTTAAATATTTTTGTTTCAGTTATTAAGATTGATTAAAGTGTTTTTTTTGGAGGTTTTACTTTCCAGACATTGGACAAAAAATTACAAAAATCATAGCCCAAAACAAGGATTTGTCTGAGCAGTTTTATTTTCATGGGGAATCTTTTACTTATATGGATTAAAGGAGTTATTAAAAAGGCTTTCTGAACAGCATTAGTTCTCTAGTTGAGTAATATCATACAGACAGAATGATTGCAACCTATGGAAAATAACTCATGTGAATCTGTCATACTGTCTCTAAATGTGTTTGTATTCAGTACGAAAACAGGCAATAAATCTATGATGCGAACACAAATTATTACTTTTTAGGAAGTGTTTTTGTTGAGTCGACTTTATCGGTAGAATAATTG
Organism: Xiphias gladius; assembly: GCF_016859285.1. Lineage (NCBI taxonomy): Eukaryota > Metazoa > Chordata > Actinopteri > Istiophoriformes > Xiphiidae > Xiphias > Xiphias gladius. The sequence goes on along the minus strand of NC_053417.1, from coordinate 17,022,585 downwards.
TTAATGTGTTTAAATTTGCACTTGTATAACTTTAGACAAGTGCATAAATAAACTTATCTGTGAAAGGACTGTTTTTAGTTTAGTGACTTACTGTAGGCTCTTTTTTCTTGGTTACCGACAGTCCAGGCAGTTGGAACAAACAGTGAACAGTTTAGATAGGCTGTGTTTTAATTTATGCACAACGACACTGTACTGTGGTTTTAGCCCAAATTCAAAGTTAAAATAATACAATAAAACTTTTGCCTCCTAACCACCTTGCTGGTGATGGCAGCTGCACTCATCTGTTTAGGAGATTGTATCTGGAATTCCTTGGCTCCCTCCTGCAGTTTTGTCTGCATGCAGATTTTTTTTTTTTGAATTTCAAGTTTAATTTCATGCCATTTTAGTTTCACTTCTTTCGTGTGGCATTCTATGAAAGAAATTATGTTAATGTTATCTGTAAATTGTTGTTAAATTATAACCTTTTGTGAAGGAGAAAACCCCCCATACTTTGGCCACTAAATAATATGTGTTTGTTCTGGAGAACAGTTTTTAGTATTACCTTTTTTTTTTTTTTTAGATCTTTTTTGGTGTATTTGACGTCATTTCTCACAGTATAATTATCTTTGTTGGTGTTCTTTGTTACTTAATTTGATGTTTCTGAGGTTGTGCCAAAATGTTACTTTATGATAACTTAGGTAATTTGATGGAGGTGGTGTTATTTCACTTCTATTTTAAGAATGATTGAGATTTATCACTGTATGCACGCTGTATCTAAACAAATGCAAGGAAAGTTTGTCTGTTTATACAAGACAACTACAACAAATTTGTTGATAGTGATAAATGAGGCTCATCATATGTATTTGTATGTGTTCTGTATGCTCGTTTCTCTGCATGCATAAAGTTATGTCTGTCTACTCTTGTATAGGTTGATGTGCCTGTGCATCTGTATTCAAATGAGAACATGTGTGTTGCTGATGGACACAGAGCACCATTGTATTTCTTAACAGGCACTAGTGGTTAGCAGCTAAATCAATGATGGGGCAATGGAGAAGAAGGTGCTGCGAGAGTCACAGGCCTCACTTGTAATCGTAGTGAAATCCATAGAAAATTCTGTCTCTTTCGTTTGCTCCCAGTTCCACTTCGACAAACCTTTTTTTTTTTTTTTCTTCTTCCCCTTGGCTGTAGGATAGGCAAGGACCTGCCTGTTTGGCTTGTCAACACTGGATCTGCCATCTTTTTGGTTTGGAGGCAAAAGAGGTTTGGTAGAGAACGGCACGACTAATTTTGAAAGACATGCAGGCATGCTAGCACACATGCAGGTAAACAGTGGCACAAGACATGTTTTTTATGCAACTGTGCCAAGCCCTCTCCTGCAGTCAGGTTTTGGCCAACGGATCAAAGCACAGAAAAAGCCTTTATTTAAATTCCTTGTTTGGAGAGAAAGATTTTGCAACTCTTTTGCACTCCTTGACATGTACTGTATACTTTTGAGGGAGAAAATTCAAAAACCTTTCTCCGACAAAGGTAAAGAATGACCTCTACTTTTCCCTTGTTTAGAAAAGTGTGGATGATTTCAGAACCTGACCATCGTGCTTCTTGACCCTCCTTTCTCTTCCTCCCTCTCTCGGGCACCACTCATCTTATGAAGTCATGGTGCTCTGTCTTTTCAGTCGATAACAGATGAGTAATGACTCCTTGAGCAAAGCAGCATGACATCAGGAAGGTTATTTGAGGGGAAATTGGGAGAGGTGTCATTTTCTGCTCTAAAGGTCTCTATGTATCATGTCCCTTCACATTCCCAAGCAGATGACTCAGTGGTCTATAAAGATCTGAAGGGAACTTCGCAGTTTTTAATAAATGCTAGTAGTTTCCTTTCAGTAGCTTTGTTTGCAGTGTAATGCTTTCTGACATTTTTACGTTAAGCTGCTTATTCAAGGAAACTTATAATGAGGTGTAGAATGTGTGTGTTTTTCTAAACAGTACAAATAAAATCTGGGACCCTGTGTTACCCTGCTCTGTAAAGTGAAGGGCTACGTATATCACATCTCATATAAATCACTTATCCAAAAAACTTCCTCTGTGGTTGTGTGCACTCAAAGTGTGTCAAACTGGATAAATTGGCCTGTGGTAAAAAATTGCCACACGGGGGCGCCAGCTGACACAGTATGCTTCTACAGTCAACCAGTGCTGTCCATGTTTTTCTGTTTCACAGGCAGAGATGTGGTGGTGGGAGGTTGTGGTGGGAGGTTGTGGTTGGAGAGGGGTTAAATGAAGTGCAAGCACATCCTCCTCACACTGAAAAGGTCACTGTCTTCATGACCAGACTGTGTTTCTCTTTGAAGAGTCACAGCTGAGTGCTCAGGAGCAGGAGGATGTCCTTTATTAACTTGGGAATCAACAAGCTCTGATGGCAGGGGATGAGAACAGTATGCAGGTGCGTCTGTTTGAGAAAACTGGAAAAAACACATATAAACAAACACACACACACTGCTTTACTTGGATCAAAGTATTTGATTCCAGAGTACTTGAAGCAGTAGTATGATACTTCCAGTATGTAGTCTTTTATCATATTTCTGTTTGAAACTGTGACCCAGATTTCTCTGGGGAAGTATACATTCTGTTACTACATATTGTTCAGTTTGTGGTTATTTGTGTGTGGCTCTGTGTGTGGCTCTGTGTGTGTGTGTGTGGCTCTCTGTGTGTGTGTGTGTGTGTGTGTGTGTGTGTGTGTGTGTGTGTGTGTGTGTGTGTGTGTGTGTGTGTGTGCGTGTGTTTGTACATGCATGCACATACGTGTCAGTGCCACGATCTTTGGGTTTTACAACTGTCCCTGTCATATTTGCAGAGGCGATGAAAAGCGCAGAGAAATGAGTTGCCTCTCAGAAAGGGCGACCGATTATTGTTTGGTATTTTTATTGGTCCAAAAGAGTTTTAAAAATACAAATGATTGTATTTTTATGGTGGTCACGCTTCACGATGGTCTCCTTTGTGCTCTGCAGAAATGATTCCTCTCGAGGCCACAGAGTTCTAGGTCTTAGTTTGGATGGAAGACAGATGGGTCGAATGGGTTTGTGGTTCTGCAGCGGAACAAGCTGCTTTTAGATCACGATTTTTCGCCAGAGACACAGGGCCTGATATTGTTTCACTAACTTCTTTCCCATTACATTAGAACAAGGCTTGTCTTAATCATGATCATATTCTACAGACTGAAACCACAATGCAACAGCAAGGCTTCCGGTTACTAAACCCGCTGAACAGAGAATGGAAATTTTTTTGTTGACTAATATTAATTGTTCAACCGTACATGAATGTATGTCAGCTATTTCTTGAGACTTCATCCCTCTCTTTAAAGATTTGTCACTCAGCTCAGAATGAATAAATGCCATTTCATAATGTTTTGTTCAACTGATGACAATATTACACCCAACTTTTCAGCCAATAGTTTCACCTACTAGTTGATATATAATAAAAGCTCATTTGTAATCTGTAATATTTTTTTGCATTACAGTCCTGCAATGCTTTCTAAAAATGCAGCTGTAATGCACCTCTATGCATCTTTTTATTTATTTTTTTTACATAGTTATGTCAATTATTACTAGTCATTTATTCAACAAGTATTTTGCAAAAGCTGTTAAGGATTAAAAATCACTGGTCAGGAAATCTCAACAACCCATAGCCTCCCAAAGTATTAGAGTACTTTACTATTCAGCTGTATTTTAGAGCTACAATGGTCAATAGCATTGCAAAGTCGAGGTCAGTGGAAGGTAATTGTGAATCAACACTCCCATATTTAAGGAGAATCTGGTCCTTTCCTATCAGCATGTAGATAAAATAATCAGAGTCAAAACAGTATGGTTGTAAACAGTGGGGAGTCATGTGTGGGAGATGACTGAGACAGACATCATGTTTTCTTAAGAGGATACAGACTCACTGACATAGAAGGTCCACACCGCAATGACTGGCCCATAGAGTCATGGTAGTTCCCTATCGTAGGTGGTCTGATTCAGCGGGAGGTGAGTGTGGTAAGAGAGTGGGATGACATATGCACAGTGGTTTAATGATAGAAGCCTCTGCACGTGTGTGTGTGTGTGTGTGTGTGTGTGTGTGTGTGTGTGTGTGTGTGTGTGAGAGAGAGAGAGAGATGCGGGAGTATAGTTTGAGGTATCCTCATACACTGAAAGATAAAATGAATGACTGCTGTTCTCATCATAACAACCGAGCTACTGGTAGGGAGGCCCCCCTCTTTCCCAAAAAGGCATACAGCTGCCCTGAACCTCGCCTGTCCACAAAAGGCATGTCTCTTTGGAGAGTGTGTTTTGAGTTTGAGAATTCTGACAGAATTCCTTGCCCTCTTTCCCATATCCATGTCTCACGTGACTCATTCTCATCCATTTTTACAAGGTTTAAGTTGTGTTGAATGTTTTTTTGCACAATTTCACAGAAAGCCGCACAACAAGGCTAAATATTTCATCTGGGGCTGTTATTTTGTGCGACCAGGCCAAAGCAAACTTAAGCCTGGTGAAGAATGTAATCATTTATCTAAGACCAGGGGCGACATGCTCAATTTGACCTGAAATAGGTTTCTGTGGTGCCCATAGGGACAGGGAGCAAGAGTGTGCATGAGTGCATATGTATATGTTTTGGTGTGCATTAAGGAGAACAAAGTATGTCAAGCTACTGAGCTGCTACAACTAGGCCTAACTAACTGATATTTGGTTTGTTTGTACTTCCTCCTGTGTTTACTGTGTGTCGAGATAAGCATGTTACGGCGTCAGTCTTGTGTAATCTGTGGGGGGTTCACCAGTGCTTTATGATGTGGCGATTGTGAATGTTATAATGTGTCTAGCCTTAGCACTCAAGTGCCTACTTCCCTTGGAAAATAAGTGAAACGTACTTCTTCAGCCCACTTACTTCAAATGAGAGAAACATAAGAGAATAAATGAGGAAACCCATATAACCCTCACCTCACTCAGTCCCTTTCTCTCTCATAGTGTCTGCCCTAAATTCCCATCTAACACACCCATGGCAATCATAAATTGCTGGGAATTTTATCTAACTTTGGTAGTGTGAAGCTTTCCCATCATTCCCTGAAGGGTTTAATGTCCCTATCGCTTGTGGACTGACCTACCAGAGCCTTTAGCATGGTTGTGTAATGACTGTAATTAACCTATCAAGATCTGCTGAAGGGTCCTGGCTGCTTTTTTCCCACCCCTTCCTGCATCTTTCCCTCCATTTTCAAAACCAAGATGGCTCCTTTAAGTCCTTTATTTTACCCTCCAGGGAGCTGAGAACACCAAAGTCTACAGTTTAATTGGATTCATTTGTAAAATAGCTGTGGAGATTTGGACATTATCTGTCTATGTACCCATGACTGGAATGCCAATTATTCTCTCCACTGGAAATTTTTTTACGCCGTCACCATTTCAGTTAAAGTGTGGTCTCTTGATGGCCTGAAGTGCTTTTCTTGTTTTTATTGAGTTCTCATGTTCATTTGATAATGAATTTCTTTTCAGTGCATATGCCTCTCTGAGGCTCTGATTTGAGAAAGGACCACTTGGGTCAAATATGGTGTTAATGCTTTGCAGCAGTGAGTGAATGGTGCTTTGTCTGTCTGTGGAAAAAACACTAAAGAAGTCTGAAGAAATGCTCTGTGCTAGTGTATACATCTCAAAAAATCTCATGAGGGTCCATCATCTTTCAAACTGAACTGCCTTTTTTCAACAAAATGATATTAACTCATCATTTAAAGAAATGTAGAGTGTGCTTATTTAAATTATAAAAAAGCCACCAGTAAGTCATCATGTCAGCATGTCCTGTCACCAGATGTGCTGTCCCTTTGTAACTAATTTGTAGACCTCTGGGGTTTCATTGCATTGTACTGTGTCCTACTTCCAGCTGCATCTGCTAGTGTTTTGTTTGGTACAGCTTGGGGCGTTTTGTGTTTGTGTGTGCATCTGTGTATGTCCACGTGTGCCTGTGTATGTGTCTTTGTGTGTGTTTATGTTCTGTTTCGCAAATGATCATCAGATAAAGGCTGTTGAACACCACAACTGGCTATTACACCACCACTTTAGCGACATGAGGTTAGCCACAGAAAGGCAGATGCAGAGACATAGCCCTGAAAGTCGGTGGGCTGAATTAACTCATATACTCTAGTATAACACTGTTAAACTGTTACTGAAGCTGTTACAGTTAACCACCATTTAGTCAGACTCTCTAGTGAACAGAGTCATGTTTACAGTGCTGCTGCTGGTAGAAAACTGCATTTGAACTAAAATTCTGTTCATGCTGGAGAAGCTGTCTTAATTTTATCCAAATCTTCCTGCCACAACAGATCAATAAAGACAAATTACACAAAATATTACAGGAAACTATCTGGAAAGCTTGTGCTGCTTGTGATAATTAAAAGCAAGCAAACAAACAAAGATATCCCAGGACAGGGACACAGAAAAAAAAGATGCGGGGATCATGAATGCCCGGGTGGTGTTCCAACCTCATGCTTCTTTCTCAGTGGCTTTGTTGTTTACACCTCTCCACTAAGGTTTATACTTAGAAGTAGAATTAACCTCTACTTTCCTCATGGATCCAACCATAATTGTCTGGACCCAAGCCGTATAGTGGAGGCTTTCATTGCAACTCATCTTTGAGATGCCAGGCCAGAATGGAAGACATTACAGCAGGAAATTGGAGAATGAAGCCAGAGGCTGAGCACATTATTCAGTGTCTGGATTCATCTTCTCGATGAATCACTGGTCAACGGGATAATTTCTTTTTGTGGTACTTTGGTACCACAAAGTCTCCAGTCATGATAATCCAATTAGGTACATTGTGCAAATGCTACTTAACCTTTCAGGTTCAGTATAAACTTTTCTCTCCATTTTAATCTTTGTGATTGTCATGTGCTTGTTTCACATCAATTTGCTACTAACCTCAGCTCCTCTCTTTCTCTGTCTCTGTCCTTCTTTCTCCAGATTGAGAACCTGTTGGAGCAGTTAAAAGATAAAGACAAACAGCTGGCTGGGTTGAGGGAAAGGGTTCAGGGCCTCCAAACTGACTCCAGCAATACAGACACAGCCCTGGCCACACTGGAGGAGGCGCTATCAGAAAAGGTACAGAACAAAGCGAGGGATGAGAGGAGAGTGAGTTTGGATTGGGTTGAAAAATTCAAGGATATCAAAGTTGATGGAGATGTTGCTCTTTTGTTGAATTGATGGTGTGAGGAATAAGGCATGCTACTGGTGAAGAGGCTAAAACTTGTTTATCAGATGTGGACAATAAAAACTCACAAAGTGAAACCACCACTTGGTCTGGAACGGTCTGGAAATTTTTACCCATTGAGGCACACTTGTCTTTTAGGAAGCTGGTATACAGCATACGGCTTAATTAAGTTGCATGCTTTGCTATGACTCACTGCCATGATTTACGAACGCAGCCTCCTAATTTATAGACTTGGACCACACTAGATGAGGTCCCATCTGAAAGCAGTAAGGGAGAGAAGAAGGCACTGGGAGAAGGGAGTTCTAAGGTGAACATAGACAGAGGATTAATCCCTGTCTGTAACTGCACTGAACATAGGGAGGGAATGATCTATAGAATAAGAGGAGGATAGAAGTTTTGAAAGGGGGAGGGATGGAAGGATGGAAAAGCAGAATAGCAGAAGAGGCACAGCCCTGATGGAAGAGGTGGCCTCAGATTAAGGGAGGGAGAGGTCAAGGAATGCAAGGGTGGAGGCAGTTTAAAAAATGAGTAACTTCTGCAAAGACATATGAAAAAAGAGGAAGAACAGAGCTGGAAAGAGAAATACATTTACAGAGAATCAGACAGAGATGGAAATTCAATAACAGACATCACAGCCTAACACATTCATAGAAAAAAATAAGCAACCATGACATAGTAAGAGAGACAATGCAGACACAATGTAATGTAAAGTCTGAATGGGATGTGTACATTCCCAGTCCAATGTTAGTTTAATAATATCAAGTTTGGATCTATTCTGCAGACTATCTATAGTTTCTCCTTCTTTATCAGTGGCATAAAATTGCTTTTATAAACTGGATTTACTGGTCTCCTAATCCTCAACAAGTAGTATAAAAAGCACAGTTCTGTATGTCTTTATGCATAGGAAAATAGATTGCAGCGTAAAACCATAGTGCTGAACAACTGCGTGATTCAAGGTGAGCGAAGCAGACTTATTCCACATGTTGCGGATGGGTGAGTAGATTGGCTGGCTGTTGATCGTAAACATTAAATGTTTGTTGTTTTCTGGCAACATGAGAGAGCAGCTGGTCTCCATAAAGCCTCACCTCAACACTACAGAGCTAGCATGCTGCCACAAATACTAAACCATGAATAGCCTCGCTGGCTAGTGTGGTGTTTTGTTTTCAGTAAAATGCACTGCATTTCATCGCACAGGTCATTTACCCAATGAACACCACGATTTTTAAGTATTTCTGAGGAAACAAGTTACTTTCAAGAAGCTGGAAGGATGAAGCAAATTTTTGCATTGAATAATGGTGTTTTTTTTTTTCTTGTTTACATAAGCCTTTAGCGATGTGTTTATGAATTTGCAGTCATTGTTACAGGGTGCCAACAGTTTCTAATTGGAGGCAGGCTTAAACACAGGGCAGACTTGAGGTTATATACTGTACTGACCGTGACCATGTCAAACCCCTAGTCTGGCAGTATATACACGCTACCTTGAACTGACTGGCTCGATTTCAGAGTGTAGCTTTGTTACATGGTTAAAGTTGTTGCTAGCACACATTTGTTGGTACCAAAGTCTAAAAAATGATAGCTTTGGCGCTGCACGCCAAAAAATGGTTTCCATTTTCATGTTTGTTTGTATTGCAGGCTAAAAGATGGATAGTGTTTACATTTTGCTGGCACTGGCTGCTGCTTAAGAGTTTATAGAGTTCCCACTTAGGACAGATTTGGATGTCGAACAGTAATGCTTGTCTTCCAGTGGCTGCCACATTTTTATTTGTTCTAATGTGCACACACTGTACATGTGTATATTTATGCCTTTGCATTTGTTGTTACATACTCTATTTGTGTTTACAACACTAGCTTGTTTTACTTGTGGGTCAAATGTATACTCATGTTAAGGACTGAAGGCACAGTCAACAGAAAATATTCTAAAAGAACCTTCCATGACAGAATTTGAGTGGTGCATAGCAATCCTGCTAGCAACAATTCGAAAGGTGTTGTAAAAACCAGCTCAAAGTTTTTTTCAACTCTGAGCATTGCGACTTGATGTCTGTACAGCTGATACAACATTAGTGCTGAGTCAGCCAACAATGCTTCCTTATTATAAAAATTTTTGCTTTGTTTTTAGACAATGTTAATTGCTTTGACACATATCGTGACAGCAGCTCAAGTGGAATTGGACACAGGGTTACTTGAATTCTTAACAGATTTGTGTGTGTGTTTATCGCTGCCTTATTAGGCTGCTATTATTTCCTTTTATTGTGTTAAAATTTATTTTATTGAACTATACTGTATTTATATCCATTCAGTCAAGAATCATTTTCCTTTCTGCTCACAGACATCAGTCAATTAATAGACTAGATGTTGGCTGATTTGTGTTTCATTATGTTTGTAACACATGGACTGACACAGTTCATAGATGTTTTCACTTAAAATGATCTTTTATCACCTAAATTTGTTTTTGTTGCTGATGGACAAATAGCACACTGGCACAATAAACTTTAAATCCCTTTTCTGTGTCGGCCCATCTGTTTACCCAGAAACCACTTCTAATGCAGCCTACATATAATTCAGCTGTGATGAGGAGAACGTTGGCGAGCTGTTCAGACTTTGTGGTCAACACAGGGTGTGTGTAATGTGTTTACAAGAATGAGTGTGTGTGTTGCTAATCACACACCCTGTCACAAACCTGCTCTTGGAGCCGGTCGCTAGCCACAGTGCTGTGGTTCTAATTAACAGGCTGGGGCATTGTGCCCATGACAAGCCCAGCTCTTTGGTGTATGTGTGTGTGTGTGTGTGTGTGTGTGTTTTTGTGTGTGCCTGTCTGTGGTGTTTTCTGTGTGTTTTCTGTTGTGTTTACATGTGCTCCACACTTGAGCCTTATAGAGGCAAGTTTTAGTATCACATCCTGGTCTCTTTCCTTAAACCCCAAACATCCTTGAGATTTTTCATAACGTGGGGAAAACACCCAGGACCTATTAGCTATGCGGTCTCTCTCTCTTGCCCTCTCTTCCAAAGCCCACTATGCAGTGCGTTACAGTGCCAGGTCTAGTTAGTGGGTGTATTTGTCCAATTACCCAGGGGTTTAAAGCTGCCAATCATGCAGCGATGCCACATCGTAAAGCCTCGTTGCTGAGCTGTACTCTGTGCCTAAATAAACACCTGAATAAACACCTGGGTAATCACCTAAACACACAACCATACACCTTAACACACATCTACTACTCACACCTTGCATGCTCTGCCACCCATGGTGTGGACCTGGTCTCAGGCCAATGCCCAAAGCCATGGTCCTCCCACTGTCCAATGTGATTAGAGAATAGAGAAAATTATGATGCAAACATTCCAACTTGGTTCGTCAGTGGGCTATGTGGAGTTGTTCAGAAGTGATCTACAGCACTGTCCAATCCATTCTCAATAAATCTGTCTCTGTCCCTCAATCCTTCTCTTCCTTCCTCCTTCTCTCTCTGTTCTACTTGGCACTGACCTCCTCATGTTCCCACTATTAATTATTATACTATTATTTATGACAGGCATTTATGAGTTCGTCTTTGGCCACACTTTGTGAGGTATGCTGGTGAGCCTATTCAGCAAGAGACTGGTTTAAATTTTTCAATATTGTTTGGGAAGTACTGTAATCACACAGGGCTGACAATCTGCTGCACATAGAAGGCTGAACAACATCCATTTATATAATTTCTTAAATGTGGACAAGCTTTTATACAGATAACAGCTATCAAGGCCTTTACCATATTCATACCCACACTTCTCGCCAAACTCTCTTTTTCCTTGTTCTTTCACTATCTCAGGAGCGAGTGATTGAGAACCTCCGGGAGCAGAAAGAGCGGGAGGAAAGGGTTCGGCAGGAGGAGCTGGAGCAGATGCGGAAGGAGAACCAGGAATTAAAGGACAAACTGTCAGCCCTGCAGCCCCAAAAAGTGTCCCACAGCCTAGCAACCAACCCCAGCCCGACCCAGAACCAGAGACCTGATGAAGAGGTCAGTATAGAATGTTTTGATGCAGTAACAGTATCTTAGGAAGTGATGTTTTGTAGATAAGGAAAAAGGTGTGTGAGTGTGTGTCTGTATGCGTGTGGCATACAAAGTTATTAATTTTGTAAATGTGTTTTCGCTGTTGTTGTAATCATTCCCTAAATATTACATTTAATCTGAAATATCCAAAACAAAATATAACTCATGTTTGAAAAAGTATGCATGTTGATACAGGCACTGTGCACAACAAATCTAGATTGCTAGTCTGGTATGTGTTTGGACTGCAGAAAAACAGCGGCAGCAATAACAGCATCGTTATCCACATTATAAAAGACTTGCACATACTGTACCACTTTTGCCGAGGTCTTAATAAGCCCAAACACAAAATCTCATTTCATAGATATAAAACAGATAACAAATATCTTTCTCAAAACCTTTTACTGTTGAATACATCAGCATCGTGACCCTTGTAATTATTTTTTATTGTACAAAAAGAATTAAAAGAATTAACTTTACAGGCACTCTGCAGTGGTTGTAATATGCTGCTTGTACCCTGTATTTAGACTGCTAACATCTACAGTAATAGTAATTCCACTCTCTTACCTCCCTGTGAGCATCCACAATATTGTTAGTCCCTACCAAAGGGCCTGCCTGCACATTGTCCCACGGGATAAAGGGATGAATTAAGAGAGAGTGATTTATGGACGTAAAAGATCCCTCTATCCCTGTTCGGGTGCCAAGTCAGAGGCCTTGCTGTGTTTTTTCTCTCTCTTTTTCTTCTCGCAGGCTTACAAGCCAGGACAGACTCTCGCCCTGCCAGAATTTATGAGAATGTTTTCTTTTATACTCATAAAAAGCATGCACACATCTCATTCCTGTGAAATGATATCTTGTTGAATGTTGACACGGCACCACATGAAAGGGACAGCAGCTCAATAACTCTCTGTAGTGAGCAGATTCACACTCTGACAGAAGTGGTGCCATAATTGAACTGTTCTGTGTTCTCGGCAGCAATCAGACCTGTTATGTAAACTTACAGATTCTTCAGAAAGACAGATCACGTTTGTGTGTTTATATGTGTGAGTATGTGTGTGTGTGCGTGTGATCCTCCCTTTGCGCCTGTGCATGCATGCCACCACAAAAACAACTGTTGATGTAGTGGGTGCATGTGCTGAAGTGTGTTTGTGTGTTTCAGCCTATTGTAGTGCAGTTGACTGTGACAGGTTGCGAGGCTGTAATACTCAGTAGCTCAGAGCTGAACTGACACGCTACCTGAGATTAGATTCTGACCAAAGTGGCCTAACGCACAGGCGCGCGACATAATCTGATAGTGGCTGCTGCATGTACTATAGTTGTAAATCCTGCAATGCCACAATCAAGTAGGTTATGCACAGCAAAAGCTTCACTCCAAGTTGTTGTAGATGGCAGGAATCCAGCACAAATAAAACCCAAATGACAGTATATTAATAAAAATGAAAAGACCGTTCCAAGAAATGGTTAAACCCTGCTCTTCACCGTGAACACTGCACTCCTTGGCCTCCCGGCGATTTGCTGCACCGTCAATCTGAAGGCCCTGTGGTCGCTCATCTCGATCAAGGTGGTGGCATGAACTGCCTAAGGTAGTCAGGAAGGCAGGCATACGGGTCATCTTCTGCACAAATGCTGAAAACCTACCCTTTCAGATTATACCTCGACAACCAATGCTAGCACTTATGTACAATATGCCTCATTTCTAAAAGTTGTTTACATAGGACATTTACTATTTAAAAAAAAAAGGCTTATACAGAAACCATATAGCAAAATGTGCTGATCTTAAAAGGAAGAAATCTTAAGCAAATTAGCTGACTTCTCCTTGTGACTATCACTTGTGTTATTACTACTAGAATATTGCTGTCAGTGGGCGAAATGGTTGTATTTCCTCAATGTCAGCTTTAAGATAAAAAAACATATATTTTTTCTTAACCTCACAAACAGGCTTCGTACACAGTAACTACACAGTAACTTAAATAAGCATTGTGCCTGACAGTGCTGATACGTAGCCATTGACCTCTCAAGCAGATGTAAAGTTTGTGTTTGCCATCAGGTTGTGTATACACAGTGGCCCACTCACTGTATCTGCAGATGTTTGTACTACTGACTCAGTCAAGCTGCTAGCGGAACTTTTTATCTTGACCCCAGAGCTCTGTTGACTTTACTGCATCCTCATCCTTTTCCCATAAAACAGTATTTGTTGATTCCGAGCGTTAATAAAGGACTTCTGGAACTAAACAATAGCTCTTCAGAGAAAAAAACCGTAAAGAACCTCAGGGTAGGCACTGACCTCTCCAGAGAGGGTTTGTTTAAACCAGCAAGAGGGCACCACACCTCAACTGACTTCTGAGTCGTATTCAAAAGAGAGTTTGGTCTTTTTAAACCAGGAGGATGACATATTACTTAGTCTCTTTCTATTTTTAGTTGCCTTTTTCTTTTGTTTAGTTCTCTGTTTCTTTTTGATGATAATACAAAGATAAGACGAGTCAGACATTGATTTTTGCACTGACAGAGATATAATGAGATTGAATGCAGTCATAGCACATTTTTAAAGACTACTCAGGCTCAGTGTTCTTCAGTGTTGAGTTAAATAACCCAGTGGTGATCCTAGTAGACACATATATTTAACTTATTTGTAATATTTGCATTTAAGAGAAATTTCCAGGAACAATAATAATAATAATAATAATAATAATAGTGACCATATATGTTATCGTTATTGGCCTTCCCCGTCCTGTCATAATATCACAAATTCCTGTTGGAACCGCCGTCCGCTCAGCCCCTGCTTTCCTTCTGTCTGTGTTTCTCACTGAAAGAACATAACAAACTCCGGTCCACTTAGGACTAATGCATTTTGTGCTAGCTAAGATTGGGCTTGATGTGTGTGGCCGAGTCTATGGGGCTAGGTGTGGAGGTAACAGGGTGCAGACAAGGTAAACAATGTTTCCGCTTGCCATGCCAGAGGGCCAAGTGTTCCCCTTTTTCACAGGATTTTTCACAGGATTTACTCATTTGTGCAGACGTGTATATTCACAGTTCTTTATGGTCACATCCTGGCACATATATAGTAGACTGGTTAGGCGAACTCCATGGACACACATGTTCTTTACTCACCTATAACACAGGTGCAAACACAAATGTGTGAGCAGAACACAAATAAAACAAAGTCAATGTCTACAATAAAGTAATCGCTGACATTTTGAGTGTATATTGTACACATTTATAGATTTCTTCCTGCTAAGCTAGCTCATTATGCATGCTTGTATCTTATGTGCAAGACCTTTCAATCATTTAGTTGTGCTATGGCTGTATCTTCCATATGCAGGGGCCAACTCGTGCAAGTTGTTTATCTGGTGGGTTTGTGAAAATTGGAAGGAGGCATTTGTTCAGATTGGCTAGTGGTAATAGTTAACAGACACTCCCTGGGGTTTTTTCTCTTTCTAATGACAGACTCAAGCACAGCTACATGTACTGTCCCAGATTTACGTAGATCTGACAATAGATTAATCAGTGTGTGTGTGTGTGTGTGTGTGTGTGTGTGTGTGTGTGTGTGTGTGTGTGTGTGTGTGTGTGAGAGCGCGCTCACTTGATGATGTTTAAACGAGTGGCCTCAGCTGTCTCAACAAGTTAAACAATCTTCACAAACACAGTAGACAGAGAGGTAAAGACCGAGAAAAAGAGGGAGAAGTAGAGAGAACGATAATTCTAGGTTACAAACTTCCTCTGGGATATTTTCTCAGAGAAGAAAGAATTCATCAGTGTAACTGTTTTTCTTTTCAACATTTTACTTAGAAAAAAAAATTGAGATGTTTGGTGGTCTCATAAAATCGCAGCCAAACAGAGGGAGACGGTAATTTTATAATGATAATGACTGAACTCCAAACTCCACATGAAGGACCCCCCGGGGAGGCAACTGATAGAAGCAAACCACAGAAAAGCAGACAGCAGAGCAACCAGGGGGGTGATGAAGGGATGAGAGCGGATGAGGGTACAGATTGGTTCTGCTTCAGCTAGATTGTGACCCTAAACACATACACAGGATTGACTTACCTTTTCCTTTAGGTTTCAAAGGTAGCCATGTGATTAAATCTCACATCTGACCCTGTGTAGCTGTCAGTGTCCAATCATTCAGTCCTAGAGGATGTTAAAATTTTAAGACTATACTTGGTTCTTAAACTAAACTCTCCGTCTGTCATATCTTTTTGTATTAATTTCTAGGTGCCAGCCAAAGTAGATGGGCTACCAGCAGTAAGCCCCACAGTAGGTTCTTTGTTATTTTATGCCTTTGTTTGTGTTTGCGTGTATGTGTGTGTGCATAGGCCATTTTAGGACATCTCTGGCTCAGTTTGTCCAGCCCATCACTCTGTTGCCAGACTTAGCTTAACTTTAATCAATCTGAGCTGTACTCGGCCCTGTTTGTCCTTTGTCCATTTTCATCAATACTTTTTGTCATCCGAAACTTTACTTGGTCAGCCTTAGCTGCACCGTCAGACTGAGCTGTACTTAATCAGCCTCAACTGTAGTGCATTAGCTATAGCAGCTCACATGTTAGAATTCTGATACTTACAGTCTGCAATTTACCATACTAATGTATCATACATAATGCTACCGTAATTCTATTATACTATGCTGACAGTTCAGGTCTGATAGGGTTGAGTTTTATCACTTTTAAATATGTGTATTGTTTGACAGTACAGCTTTATGATTATGGTAAACATTTTATTATTAAAATGTTACCTAAATTAATTCTTATGTTGCACAAATATATCAGAGAGTAATCTGCAGCTAGTTTATGAAGACTTCCATGTTACTGAATTTGCTGGCAAAAGACAGGTAAGGCTAATGGATGGTGAGGTGAGTGTGACAAATTGCAATTCAGACTGAAAGTCTGACAATGATTTTATAAAACAGCAGTGGTTGGAGAGCTGAGTCTTAGATGTCGTAGACTGGCCATTATATTGTGGCTATCTTTGTGCCCCCCCCACCCCCCAAAGACCCAAAACACGGACGAAGCAGTCAGGAAGTGTCCAGACATCACAGATCGTCTGAGGCTTCTGGAGCAGGAAGTGGCTCGCTACAGAGAGGAATCTGGGAAGTCACAAGCCGAGGTGGAGAGGCTAATGGCTGCTCTGAGGGACACTGAGATGGACAAATCGTGCAAGGAGAAGAAAATTGCTGATCTTGAGAGGTAAGGGTCAAAAATTCCATGCCATTCATATCTATCACAAGACACCATCTGGGTGTCCTCAGAGAGCAGTGTCCTTCCAAGTGACCGGATCTCTGTAAGATCTCAATTCATTCCTAAGTGCTGTATTTATAAAGGAGTAATCCACAAGACATAAACTGTCTAGATTTTGTCCTCCCAGCACTTGAGACCACTTCCATGCTGTCATGCTTTTTGCCTGATGTAATCACAGTCTATTAATGTGTGCTGTGACCCAGATATATATACATTTGTTGTTTTTAATCATTTGGCTTAATGTCTTATCATTTGTTTCTGTGTATCAATGTCTGCAGACCAGGGTAAGTAGTTCTTAGTATGCCTGTTACATATACCATCATAATACCGCTAACACTGTCCATAGCCATTACTCTTGACATCATGCCATGACTGTTGGGCTTTTCCAGGTATGAAGTTGGAAATTGAGGCATTTTGGCTCAAACCTGATTCCCAGAAAGCTCAGATTGGACCATCCCAGTGGGATGGTTAATGTGCAATGCATTTACGCCAAACAATCATGGTCCTCATTCCTGTCACAGCAATAACACAATGAGAGACTTTATATGTTTCCTGATTTATATGACTGGAGACATATAGCCTCTCTATTGCACTGACCTCTGCAAAGCTTATTCACGTTTCATTACTATCATGAGTGCTGTCGTGTGTGTTTTTCCTCATATCATACTCAGTTTAAATGATGTGTGTGTGTGTGTGTTTTCACATGTGTGTCTATAAACTCAACAGATAAGTGGTTTTCTTTCTGTCTTTGCATTACTGTAAATGCATACAGTAAATGAGTTTGTGTGTGTGTGTGTGTGTGTGTGTGTGTGTGTGTGTGTGTGTGTGTGTGTGTGTGTGTGTGTGTGTGTGTGTGTGTGTGTGTGTGTGTGTGTGTATGTGTGTGTGTGTGTGTGTGTGTGTGTGTGTGTCTGTTATTGAGTTTGGCAGGCAGGCAGCCAGTGGCATGCCAGTGGGAGGTGGTGTATCCAGCCCAGACACTGGCTGTTTATACTGCTCTGTTTATTACTGGCACGGTGCTACTCAATTATCATCTGATTTATGGATTGGCATGGTGTGTACCCAAATGAGTGGTTGCTTAGTGCCAATGCAAATGTATTGCGTGTGAGTATCTGCGCGCATATTTACGTAATGTGTGTGTGTGTGTGTGTGAGTTTGTGAAAAAGAAGCAAAGAAAGAGGTATGTTTTTGCATGTGTGTCTGTACAGAGTATGTATCTGAACTTGAAGCAGTTATAAGTAGCTGTGTGATGGTCAGTGTGTCAATATATGTTGATTAATAGTGTGTGGTGTCTCTGCTAGTGGATTACCTTTCTTCAACTGCACAGAAGAAAGGCTTGAGTGTGAAAAATGTATGTGAAAAGGACAATTTTTTTTAACACGTTGACCCCATCAGGTGTGTTATTGCTAGCTATGGTTCTGAATGGAATGGAATGAATCTGGATGGGCTGCATGTACTGGATCCAACACAGTTTCCTGCCTCATTCATTACCCGTTTTACAGACTCTCCACTCTGGCATGGAAACCATGTGCTGAGTCAAACTCTGTGGGAAAGCATGAGCATCAAGTAAAATAGGGATACAGTAGCTCCCGCAGAGTTTGTTCACACAGTCTACTCTCTGTTACCATGTGTGTGTGCATGTGTCATGCCTCTGCCTCTACGTCGTCATGTGTATGCTGCTCACATGCAGCTGTCGCCAGAGTATGCGCATGCAGGGTACACGTGTGTTAATCTGTGTGTTTAGTTTCTGGATCAAGCATTCGAAGAGTTTCTTTTCCCCCAAAGCTTGTCCATCTTATCAGGTCCGCTGTCTCATTAGTGTCAAACACTCACTTCTATCAATCCAACCCCTCCCCTTTGGTCGGCACTTACAGGTCAGAGGTCATAAGCAGGTCAGCTGCAGGTTATCAGAGGAGGATCCACTGCAGTCATAGACTGCCACTGTAAATACACTTAGTATAATATCATACTCAAATGTACAGTTTCAGTTGGTGTGACTGCAGTGGACACAAGTTGGCCATCATGATCTGATTTAACACACTAGACCTAAAAAATATTCGTGTTTTTACTTGTGTGTGTCTATGAACATTTGGTATATGACAGCATGGGTGGACATGTTCCTGTGTGCTGATTGGACTTCTGTGTCAGACTGTGCGAGATGTGCCTGGGCAGAGGATGAATGTCTTTTTAATCAGAGTGTTTCTGTTGGAACTTGGCCAGAGGGCTTATTAACCACTATCTGGGTGGAGAGAAAGAAGTATACATGAGGAAACAGACACTTTCTCATTAAGCTGGCAAGGCGGCAGAGAGAGTCAAAGATGGATGTGGCCAGCAGGTCATTGTAATAAATATTTTCCAGAACAGGGGACACTCACTCATGGCTATTTCATAGCTTAGATCTCCTAACGATCTTCTCTAAGTCATCAGTAATAACATTAGGTAGTTCATGGTTGGTGTTTTTTTTTTATTTTTTGTTTGTTTTGTACTTTTATGTGTGTAGGTGTAATTCACACTGAATATGCTTTGTAGAAAGCATCTGTATCAGGTGTTAACCCATGTGCTAATTGTTGGATATGTTAAATAGAGCTCTGAAAGTCATGGTTACTGATATCATGGAGCAGTTTGTGTAGACATATGGTGGAGTAAAGTAAAAAAATTAATTAATTTCTTAGCCTGACATACCAGGAGTTCAGTTAAGTAGCACTTGAGTGTTTCCCCTGCATCATTTTCCTATAAGTTATGCAGTTGGCAACATGGTATTGAACATCTAAAAGTACAAGAGAAGGAATCCAGTGAATGGTCTGTTTAAAAAATGACCAGTTTTAATTAACCTTATACATCAGGAGAAAGTAAACATAATTAACACATTTTTGCACCAAAGCATTTGCAGAAATTTGAGATATAAGTTGTGACTAAAGTTGTTCAAATATGGAAATTAGAAAAATGCATTACTTTTTTTTTTTTTTATATGTCAAGTTAATATAAAGCCTCGTCTCCTTTGCAGTCACTGTTTCATGCATGGCTACATATTGTGAAGTAGTGGAATTGTTCATCTTAATGCTAGTTCAGTCCTTTACTTTGAGTGTTTCGGCGGTGATGGGAGGGCTAAACATTGAAAAATAAATCAGACCCTCGGTGGTCACCATATCATCGCTATAGACATTGTAAGGACTGTGGTATGTAAGGGAGGATTTCAGGAAAAGGGAGGTGTGTGTGTGTGTCTGTGTATGAAAGAGTGTCTGTGTGTGTCTGTGTGTGTGTGTGTGTGTGTGTGTGTGTGTGTGTGTGTGTGTGTGTGTGTGTGTGTGTGTGTGTGTGTGCATACCTATGTATGTATGTATGTGTGTGAGTGTGGACATGTCTATCTAGGGTGAAACTGAGGAGAATACATAATGGTAACGAACTTCGCAAGGGTCTGTTGGCTGAGAAGA